>NC_056735.1:594886883-594901883 GCF_019279795.1 Protopterus annectens | reverse complement strand
ACCATTTGTCTGTGGTAGCTCTTTCTATAATATGTTAACATCATTGGGGGATTCTATATGAATGCTCCGTTTATAGTCAGCTGTAAATGTGGTAAGTCACAGGCCATCTACCTTCACCTGGACTTCAGAGAAATAGCTTCTAAACAGTAGAGGGCCGAGCATAGATCTTTGTGGTACTCCAATGGCAACTGGTCTACTAATGAAGGTTGCTCTCCAACTTTCACAGTGTGTGTTCTGTTGGTAGGCCAGTTGTCTACCCATCAAGTAATGCATGGGTTAATCCCCAGATGTAACAGTTTCTCTGTGATACTTGAATGGGAGAATGTGTCAAAGTCCTTGGCTAAATCAAAATAGGCAGTATGTAATTTTTTCCCTCATTCAGGGCTTTGATGATATTCTCAAAGAAGTCCACTAGGTTTAATAGGCAAGATCTACCCTTGGAAAAACCAAAGTGTGTCAGGTCAAAAGTTTTGAAGGTTGTCTATGTCCTTGTGATGATTATTTCCATAGCCTTGCAGTTAAGGCTGTTTAGACTTATGGGTTGATAGTTCCCTAGGTCATTTGACGGATGCGAAGGCATGTTCCACTGTGAAAATAGTTTTAGTTCTGCATGTTACCAGACTGATGTGCATTGCATATCACACAACGTTTGTTATTAATTTATGTAGTGTAGGTGATATATTTGTGAACAAGTACTGAGACACGAGGGTTGCAGTGCACTGGGGGAGGCAACACAGGGCTACATTTTAAATATGTGACATATTGTTAGGTAGGGCCTTCAATTTCTTATGTTTCCTAGTTTCATGGCATAAAGAGTAAATTGAGAGTAAACAGCACTAATACATGCGAATACTGACTTTGTATAGCACAGCAGTAAGCAGCAGCTTGTGCGATGTTTGGCAAAATATTTGCAGTTGTAAGATACACATTTCCATTACATTCTCTGTTTGTGAGTAGTTAAACAGTGCACAAACATGCAGCTGATTGTTAAAATTGTGAGAGTTAGTACTGAGTGCATGAATGCTAAAACTGTGAGAGTTAGTACTGAGTGCATGAAATACACCTTCTGCTCAGCTGACTATGTGGCAGCAGGTATAAATGCATTGATGCATTTATTTTAGAGCCCAGATGATACTGGGTTCAAATCCAGGTGTATCTAATATGTTTAAATAAAAAGAGATAATGCAGTGACATTAATTCTTTATAGTACATGTGTTGCTGTGTGTTGACATAGCACAGCAGGTTTAAGCGGCATTGCATGGAGGTAACTGCAGCATTGTAGAGCTGCTCACCATCACTCAACATTGATGAGCAATGCCAAACTCTGCACAAACATAGAGGCCAAAAAATAAAGGGATCCATTGTTTTTTTTGCTACTCATGTGTGTTGTATGCGATTCTATTTTTTATCAGATTATAGGTGTTAAAATGAGGTAGATAGCATAATTTTGAAATGGGGAGCAAGCAGGGGGAAGAACAAAGAAAAAGCAATACAGGAATGTACAGGAGAGAGGTAGGAAAGAACTATAGCTATCCGTTTCTTGAACAGTGAAAACTGAAAAAATGTGCAGAATATTACCTGAATTGGACTGTCACCTCCAGAAAGAGGGGTGACAATGACATAATCATGCTGTATAGCCAATTGGACTGAATCAAGTATGTCAAGAAGACACATGTGCAAAATGGAGATCTATGTATGGGATGATATTTTTTGCGGGACAGGTACCCGTCCTTTTTAATTTAGTAAGAGAGGAATGCTGGGTAAGGGGTGTAAGTATTTCTGGGTCAAGTAAGTTGGGTAGGTGAAGAAGTAAATGCAAGCAAACAAGACAAACAAGACAAGACACAGGGATGGTGAGGGACACAAAGATTGGGGGACACCATGATTACTGGGGTGAGGGAGAGAACAAACAGGCGTATGTCCAAATATGGAGACAGTGAGAATCTAGTCCTCATCCACTGGACTGCCATCACCGTCCCCTTACACCACTGGCAGCTGGAGTGCTTGATGTCTTCTCCACCTACATACCATGATAGAGAGCAGCCTCTCCATCTGGTGTAGACATACACCAGTGGTGTGGTACACAACCCTATGCACCATCCCTGGGATCTCCTGGTGGGTGATGAAATCCCTACCTCTGTCAGTGCTCCTGGAGGGTACCAGAGCAGCAGATGCCAGGGCAGTACTACCTGAGGGCACAGGTAGTGAAGGAGCAGCAGAGGAAGTACTGCTAGGTTAGGTCCCAGATCTGCTGGGCATTGGTTCTAGAGCCAGTGTAGCAGGGTCAGACTGATCCGCTGGGTCTGACCTACTTCACTATGCTGTGAAGCATTTAGTGATTTGGTACAGATGGATGACATGGAAGCATTATGATGACACATAATATAAAGTAAAAAAGAGAGATAAGGGTTGGGGTGAGAGAAAGAAAAAAATACAATTAGTACCATCATATGTGACATACAATGCATTAGCACAATTATACAGCTATTTTATCTAAAGTATTACATTCAAGTATACATCCTAACAACTACACATTATAACTCAGACTGCTGAAAGTAATCCTTGAAATGTGAATATATTGCACATATGCTTGGTCCAATTATACAGATTACAGTTAACAGCATGGCATTTGTGCCACTTGTATACAGTTTAATTTAATGTAATATTATTAAAGAAATGCAGTATTGTATAGATGTTACTCATGGTATTTGAACCCACAACCTCTGACTACAGTCTTATACTTGACTCCTAAAGTTGGTTTGTGCTGCAGAGTAATTCATGCATGCTTGCTTTTACAGTTAAGATATGCATCCTCAATTTGCTACAACTGTAAAAAAATATATCTTTAACTTTTAAAGCTACAATAATACTTTTCTTGTGCCACATACATACCACTTGCTTTCCTTAGTCAATCAGCATGAACCCATCTATTGAACTCTATTTCAGCATTAGCTGTGGAAAGAACAGAAAAGAACAGAAGAGCATTCTGCATATCAGTCTTGCCTATATTTAGCTTTATATGTATTACAACTACTCTCTATTGTCTAACTTGCACAGCTGTGGGATGTCAGTAGTGTGAAATTAATTCAACCACCAGTTGAAGGTATCCCTTTTACACCTCTGTAGGTCATTAAAATGAAGTTGAAGTCTGCACTGTTCTCAAGTGCATGGGTTCCCAGTAATACTGGATACACCTTAGCCAAACTACTCCAAGCCTCAGATTTGTACTGGGAGCCAGAATAGTCCAACTGCAGAAGCCTTTGGCTGTGGGACTTTACCAGGAGTTCAATAAATGTCCTGTACTCCTGGACTCTGTGCCCTTAACTGGCAGTTTCCCCTCTAACTCCAGACACGTCTAACACCCAAAGTAGAGCAATGGCAACTAATGCTTTCCTGCCATTTCCTGTTATCACATTTACTGTTAGTGTGCAAACCTGAGCAATGATTCCAACCATGTTTACATGATGTTAAGTGGACAGTAGCAGTGCCAAGCAGGGAGGAAAGAAATATTTTAAATTGGAAGGTTAATCTGACACTTGACCTTAGTTAAAAGGGTGTTTGCTGTTGTAGCTTGGAAATATATATTGAAAATTGAAAGGTAACAGTTATATTTGCAGACATATACTGGGGTCATAAATGTCATGACCTGACACATTTGTGTTTGGCTTTATACACTGGTAAAATTGATTTTTAAAGTATGATATTCAAACCTAGGCATAAGGGACAAAACACTTTCTTCCACAGCAGTGATTTCCTATCTTTGCCACAGAAAACGTGTTCACACATAGTCAGGAATCATTCATAAATACAGGTGACAGTTTGAGGTCTTACACATGTATGTGTGTGACCTGACAATGTTCTTGTATATAGATTAGTTTTTGTACATGTCTTATTTAAGTGTGAAGCCCATCCATGTCCAGAAAACAGAACCATACTTACAGAAATATAGTGGACTGTATACCCTCAGTCATACATCTGAAAACACAATAAGGGTGTCTTATCCATCATACATATAATTCATATCAGCTCCACTATCTAAAGTGTTATTAGTGAGAGTGGAGCTGATATGAATTATATGCATGAGGGATAACACACTCTTATTCAGTTTTCAGATGTATGACTGAGGGGGTCCCGTCTATCGCAGATGACCGACTGGAATCCTGACACAGGCTGAAGGCTGGCAGTTGACCGACGAAGCACCTGGTAAGCATGCGTATAGTGATCCATAGTGAGGAGGGTAGACAGGTAAGTGGTGTAGCGAGTGTGTAGTGTGCGATAGTGAGGTGTGTGATAGGTTGTGTGTGTGGTAGGGAGGAGCTGGGGTGTGGTAGGTGAGGGGTGCAGTGGGGAGGAGAGGGTGTGTAGTGTCGGAGCTTGGGGTTAGGTTAGTAGGTAGTTGAGTTAGGTTAGTGTTAGGAGCAGGCAGGTAGTGTGGTGGGTAGGGGGTGTGGGGTTAGGGGTGGAGCCTGGTGTTAGGTAGGGGTAGGTGGTAGTGTGAGAGTGGGTAGGGCAGGGGTGAGTAAGTGAGTTAGGGTTAGGTTAGTAGGGAGGGGAGAGTAGTGGGTAGTGTCGAGCTTGGGGTTAGGGGGGTAAGAGGGTTAGGGGAGTTGCAGGTAGGAGAGTGAGAGTGTGTCGGCAGACCTTAGGGTTAGGTTAGGTAGCAGGATATGTCCTGGAGTGTAGTGTGTTGTTGTTTACGTGTGTCGTGTGTGTTGGTGTGCTGTTATTGTTTTTGTCGTTCGGGGTTTTTGTTGTTGGTTGTTTGCGTCGGTGATTTATGTGTCGGGCGTTTGTTTGGCCGCATGCAGTAGTAGACCCGACTGAGGTTATACTGTCTACAATATTTCTGTAAGTATGATTCTGCTATCTGGACATGGATGGCCTTCACACTTAAATAAGACACATACAAAAACTAATCTATATACAAAAACCTTGTCAGGTCACACACATACATGTATAAGACCTCAAACTGTTACCTGTATTTATGAATGATTCCTGCTAGATCTGCAGCAAAAATGTGTGTAATATCCTGTATTAGAAACCAGGACCATGTGTATGGCACCCTTACACTTACACCTGTTGCCACAAGAATATTGAAATAACACTCCTATGTGTTTCAGTTCATGCTATAAACTCCACTGTCACAAAAGTAAAAACAGGTTACATACCCTGTATGAGAACCCAAGACCATCCGTATTCCAGCCCTATACTTACACCTGCCACAGGAATCGTTACATGACAGTTCCATAATTTCCTACTCATTCTTAAGTTCTCTGTGTTAACTGTCATGCAAAGCCACTTAGCATGTTTGTGCAGTGCCCAACAGAATTAATCGGATATATTCATTTCCAATGATTGACTGTCTGCATCCTGTCTGCAGGTGTTTGATGGCTGCAGATGTTGGGGAACCTTGTAACCATTGCACAATGCCACATAGTGGTGTTGCATGATGGAAAGCAAGAACTGCAACAATGCATCCTTTATGACCTTTACACTTTTACAGACGTTCTGTTTGCAGGTGATCTGTCTGCTTCCTATGGAGCTACTAGTCCAGGATTGCACACTGCTAAATGTCATGCAAACAAGATATGCACAATCAAACCTGACATTTGTTTTCTCCATTTCCCTTGTTTGTGCAAAGCTGCACACCGTGCAAACACTGGCAATAAAATAAGGGACAAATTGTTGAAATGAAGAAAAGCAATCTATGAAGTAAACACAACAAATGTTTTTTTTTAGTACACATGAGATATTTCTACATAGGTCTGAATTTGAACTCTCACTTCAATGAACCTTCAGAACACAGAAAGGGTGCCTTATCCCTCTTTGCAAAACAAACAGCTTTGCAGCAGGGAACTGAAATCATTCTGTATACAACCAACTGCAACATTATCCAGATTTCTAAGAAACCACATAAAAAAATTTGTACATGTATTAATTTTGTCTGTAGTGCACTGAGTGATAACACAACCATCTATGCCTATTGCTTGCAAAAATGCAGCTTTGTCTTACCTCTATGTGTTATTTGCTCATTCTTGTCTTATCTGATCAGTAATCTGAGAAGTGCAGTCTGTAAGGCATTCTGTATCACTGTCCTTAAAATGTGTGAGGATATTAAATGACAATATTATACAGTTGTCAACAAATGAAGGTGAGGTTGGATATTAATGAACAGAGCCTGTGAATTGTATGCTGCTTACTTATATTTCCAGCCATGATAAAATTACGTCTACACTTTGTAAGTCTAACCTGACACACCCACTGGAGGTATGGCAGTTGGCATTGCTGTTGTGTTTTCCTTCTCCCTGCTAGTAATCATTCACAGTTGCAATCCATTAGCAACAAACATGGAATGAATGCCTCCACTATGTTTACATCTACTACACAGAGCCAAGTATTTGAGAATTAGCAATTCAAATAATTACACACCTCATTTGCAATTTCACCATGCTTACAACCCTGAATCTACACCATAAAAAGGCAACTGTGTAGCTAGGGAACCTGAAGATGAGGAGACTTATGTATGTGGAGAACACAGAAGAGGCTATTAGTTTGGCATATATCTGCACAGAAGACTACTGAAATTGAGAAGTTATGCTCATGTATTTCAGTGTACTGATGGCATGGACATGTTTGCCAGGGCATTTCACAGGTATACATGATCGGCAATAGCTTAAATTAAATTTTCTGTGTTAAATATGTAGACAGGTTTCAGGGACAGTTCATTTGATAGCACATTCAGCATTTCACTGATGGTTTGTTAGCAAAATGTGTCATTTATCTGTTCTTTTGGGGCTGGGGAGTTCAAAGCTGCATTTCTATTTTGGTAAAAGCAAGGATACTAAGCTATTGTTACTCTCTTTGTGTTCATCCAGCCTTGTTTTGTGTGTATGAATGCAATATGTTGCATTCACACAATTCCTGTTGTACATATTTCAAATATTTAGAGTGTTTTATGTTTCTTCAGTGGGTATTAGTGAAATGGTAACTTTTCTGTTTTATCTAAAAACTTGAATTTTTTAGTTATGTGATACTTATGTGTGTTACTCTCTGTTGTGTTTTAGGGCACCTAGGACTATGACACCCAAGCATCTCAATCCATGAAACACCCCCCATCCCAGGTGACCCTGAGAATCAGGTCCTTCTGGAAGCTTTTAGGTGACATTATGCCTTTTTGCTTGAGATGTGACTTGGAGATATGCCAGCCAGAATGCAAATTTGGCAGCAGATAGTTGCAGATGTGAATGCAGTAGGTGGCCACAGTAGGACATATGATCAGGTGCACCACAGGGTCACTGACATGATCTCATCTGCATGAAGGAGAGCAGGCAGCTGCAGTGGCCTGTGATCGGATGGGTACTGGGGTCCCAGCTACAGGGCCACCACTAACAGCAAATGAAGAGTTCTTGTCCATGGTTAGGGATCCAGACAGCTCATAGGAAAGTGCAGAACAGCATATCCTTGACATTGTGCTACAGTTTTAGGGACAGCAAGTATTCCCAGGAGGAACTTCCAGATAGGCTTAAGTATCTAAATTGTGAAATTCTCTTATATAGTAAAATATTTACAGCAATACATTTAACAAGGAATTGTTTGGGGGGGGGGGGCTTGTAGATTGCTACAGTTAGCAACACATTCTGATTGATTACACATGGGCTTAGGTTGGACTTGTCATCCAAGTTCATGTTGAAAGTATAGTTAATGGGCATATAAATGAGAAAATATTTTATCCCCCCTGTGTTACTATTAATTGTGATGATGTTGTCCTTACCTTTTGTTTAACTTCTTCTGGGACCATCCAGCATAGGGAGCCTGGAAGCATGGGCACATGGTAAGCCAAACAGATGTGCAGTTCAAAGAAATATTTAGTTTGTCATGTTGTACTGTGGTACTGTCTGAAATACCGAAAACACTGTTAGTTTTTTGGCATATACTGGACTGGGTCCCCTACAGATGCTTGAACTTCCAAAAGGCCAATTTTCATATGGTCGAGACCATATGATCAACTTTTGGAAGTTTGAACATTCTGAAAGGACAGCTTCCTATAGCTTGGAATGAGAAAATTTCAATTTTCCACACTGTAGTGTGATCTCGGAGTTGGTATATTTAAAAAGCAGGTGCTGTGGGGGGTGCATGGGGGCTTGCCTCCCTGCTAGCAATGTGTAGGTAGGTTTTTGTCTTTTGTTTTGTTTTGGTTTTTTTGTACATGTTCAAAATTTCAAAAGTCGAACATATGGTCTCGGCCATATGGGTTTCGGCTTTTTGAGATTTCAATCATGTATAGTAGACCCATTGGACTATAGTAGTGTAGATATTAATTTTTTCCTGCGTTTGTTGCTTATTATCACAGGTGATCCTGACAGTGGAAGTGTGGGACTTCTACCACCTGATGTCAGAATATCAGCAGACTCTGATGATAATTCTGGCCAAACAGAGGCACAGTCATGGGGTGCAGAGGTTGAATCTGACACAGAGGTTAACATTCAGCCATCACCCTGTAATTCCATCAGACACTGCCAGTAGGGCTAAATGCACCCATTTCAGTCAGCCCTCAGATATTGGACAGGTGTAAGGTGAGACACTCGATCAGGGAAGTATGGTTACTGTGGTTTCAGTGCCTGTTGACTTTGGCTGCAGCCAATGTGTGGGTGAGGTGCCACACAGGAGGGTTGTTATGAGTGCCCGGAGAAGGCCTGGTCTCCATCCTGCACCTGATCCAGATGTGTCTTCTTGTGCAACTCAATGTATATTTAGTGCCTTCATGGAGGCACAGGCATGCTTCCATAGGTCACCCAGAGAAATGCTTAGGGTTTTAGATGTGGCACAGGCTAACATGCATGACTGCCACCACCATGTTGCAGATTAAATGGATCGGATGAATGACACATTGGAACTGGTAATGTATGTGATGGAAAGTCTGCTGGGAGGGCAACAGCATCCTCATGGGCATAGGTCACATCATCTGCTGTTAGCCAACATGGCTGCACACATTCAGGCTCCCCTAGTGGCAGTACCTCCATTGCTCCATTAGTGGTTCAGCTGTCCATACCCAGACATGTCAGACCATGGGGTTATGGTCCTGGGCATCCTTGTGAGGGGATGTCATCCAGCAGTCATCAGATACATTCAGATAGCAGCAGTGCATCTGACCTTGGGTGTGGATGTGCCAGTGTAACTCCTGGTAAAGCCAGTTCTCGTGATATGATCCGACAATGATGTAGTGCCACCTCTACCATGCACAGTTCATACCTGTCAGACATACAGAGCTTGGTTGTGTTCATGCAGACAGTCACACACCAATTTCACTTGCAGGACCCATATAGACACACACAACAGTTACATGGTTCAGCTGTGAAGCTTAAAGCTCATTTTGAGTCACTGGCTATTTGGTACTTTATCCAAATGTCCACCTGCTTCTCTTTCTTACTCACACACACTCACTGACCTTTTGTGTCGGCCTAGGCTTCCTGCACCCCCCCACACACACACACACACACAACACTCTGTGCAAGTGATGATAGCTGTGCCATATCCCTGTTTTTCTATGTTTTGGATTCAAGGGATACATAGCTGACTTAATGCTTAGTATATCTGTGTTTGTGATTTTGAATTGGTAATTGTACCGTTGACTTATATTGGTCTTAGAAAGTTATACAGTTGAACGCAGCAGGCATTTTTTGCTTCAGTATTGCTAATGATCTTGTAAGAGTTGTGAAGTCTGAAACTGATGTGTCTCATTACTTTCTAACTTCTCTCTTTAATGATTGTCCAGTACAAAAGGACAGTGCTAAACTAAAGACTTTCAGTGACCATCAGTACATTTGAGAGATATAACTGTGTGAACCTTTGATACCTGAGGCCTACCACTTACTAATGGACACATATAAGTCACATAACTCTCTGCTGTCACATGTTAAAGTCATTTCTGTATAAATCACCCAGCTTTTATTTGCTTACACTACCAAGTAATAACATGCAAATATATGCCATTCATTCATAATACTACACAATACACTCCAGGTTGAAGACTAACCTTTAAAGCCAGCAGTATAAACAGTTTTAGTTCAGGGCTGACTCTGGCTGATGCTAGCAGTACACAGCCATTACATGAGTAGGTAAAGGTTGTGAGCATTGAATGGCATCAGTGTTACTTCATGTATGTGCATAGGAGGAAAGATTTAGCCACTTAGGTGGTTAGTGAGTGTGTTATGTGTTGCATCTTAGCTAATTCAAGGACATATTGAGCACAGCTGCATCTGTCTACACCCACAGGAGCTTCTGGTTCCCCCTCTGACTCCTCACCTGCATGTGGCTGTGGCGACCTTGCCACTGATGATGGGAAGTGTGCCCCTTCCCCTTGTTGATCCTGCTGAAACTGTTTTCTCAGGATGATGTGTAGCTTGGGACATACAGTGAATATTTCAGTATGTACATATAGATTGTACTGCAGAGCTCCCCCAGATGTATCTAGGCACCTGAACTGTAACTTCAGCAGCCAAAAACATGCTCCATGATATTTCTGGTATAAGCATGTCCCTCATTATGGTGTTCTTCAGTGGGTGCATGTGCATTTCTGATGGGTGCAATCAGTCATGGTTAGAGGCCATAACCTGCATAACCCAGTAAATGATACTGTGGGATATTCCCCCTAGTGAACATCTGATACAGTTGAGAGGTGTGCCAGATATGTGAGTTGTGGTAACTGCCTGCCTTGTCAGCACACACATTCAAGATGATTCCCTTAGCATTACACATGACTTGGCAATTAATAGAGTGGAAGCCCTTTCTATTTATGAAGAGCCTTTCCTGTTCTCAGGATGGTGCATTAATTTCTATATTTGTGCAGTCTGTGGTATCCAGTACTTCAGTTAGTGTGTTACAGGATAGAACTCCTGCATATTTCTGGCTCTGTCCTCAGGAGTATGGAGAAAATATGTGTGGTCACTGGCATGTTGGAGCATAGCATTCAGGAATTGATGGAGGATCCTGGGTGCTGATGCCTGTGGCAACACCAGCATGCCCCCTGTTCATCTCTGAAAGGTGCCTATAGCTAAAATTCTAAGGGCTACACATAACCCTGTCTCCACTTGTATGGGTTCCCCTCAGTTTGCCCTGACTCTGAGTTGAGGATGACAAAGGTTGCAGAGTTCCTGGAGTATGTCTCTATAATTCCTATAGCACTCTACAATTATTACATCATGAAGACTGTGATAAGTTAAACAGGGTCTGAAATTATTCTCCTTCTTGGCTGTGGTGTATTAGCAGCAGCAGCTGCATAGACTTCAGCCTGTTGTACATACACATGAATTAAAGCAACATCAATCCCTAACGTTTCTGTGTAGACTCCTTTCTGTGGCTGTACTCCTATAGGTTCTAGAATTTTTAGGAAAAAACAACACTGAGTCTACATGGTTGCTTTATAGCTTGTTGACTAGCTCTTCCATCTTGGATTGGTTGATTACCATACAATCCAGCATGGCACCAGGGTTTGCCTTGTTTGCACAACTCTACACACCATGTAGAACCCCTTAGGTTCATAGGTACATAGGTATTTACTAGGTTAACAACCACAATGGTCTTTTTAAGTCTAGCCATGCATCCCAAATCTCAGACAAGTTCTGATAACCTTAATAAGTGTAAGCATGGGCCTGGGAGATGAACCATTTACATGTTACCTGTTTGCATCAGAGACATAGGTGCCAAACCAGGGATGAATTTCCAGATTCCCATCTAATTGTCCAAGTTGCACTTGAATTGGTTTAGGGAACTACTGAATCTGTATCTAAAACAGTGCTCTACCATGTGCCATGGTGTAAATGGACCAATTAGGCTTTATTGAATCAGGCCAATTATTTATTTTTTGATTATATTAACAGTTTGGTAGATTTTTTTAGTTTTATAGCTGAAATAAGTATAGAGATCAAAAACTTTTTAGACATGGAATTTTTAATAATAGAAGTATGAGTAGGTTTGAATATAATATGCATAGGAAAGATATTATTTGAATAATTATTTATATTTTTACCAGTAGCCACCCGATATGGCATAAGAAAAAGGTTTAGTTAAAGGACAAGCAATAAGGTTGTCATTATTCCATGGTATGATCAGCTTGAAATAGAATATAATAAATTAATAGCTATGTTAAATGGAGGGGATATTCAGAATATTTGTTAAAGGATGTCATGAATGAAGTTAAAAATAAAAGGAAAGCTGAATATGCCCCTTTGTTGAGATGTTCTAGTATAATTTTGTTTAAAGAGAGACTAATCAATTAAATATGCTAATTATTGCAATGCTATATTTCTCCCTTTTGGTGAACATATAAATGAAATTAGAAAGGCTATCCCCAGAATTCATAAAGCTCGGCGCAAGGCCGGCATTAGGTTTGCGCCAACCGTGTGGCATGAAAATCGCCAAATGCATATTAATGAAGGCACGCTGCCGCCACAGCCACATGCATAGGAAAGGAGTGCGAGTGCGTAGGGCGTGTCAAAGTGCCGCATGGAGGCATGGAAATGTCAGCTGTTGACGTGCAACCTAAAATGCTTGCATATAACAATTTGCAAGCAATAGTAATCACATCTGTCAGTGTCATTGGATACTGAAACGTATGCAAAGCATGCAAGACAGTTCCTGCGAACACAAAATGAAGAAGCAAACACAAATGCACGGTAGGGAATAACGGGTCCCTATCCCTCAAACAAATGACATTGAAAACCATGTGCCCATAGTCCAATGCAGTGTAGATAGTTATACCAAGTGGAAGTGAAACGCATCATGTTAGCGTGCCGCCAATAGGTACGTCCAGCCCAATGGTCAGGGTCACCAGCTGACCCATATTGTGAGGGAGAGTACACAGCTGGGCAGATGTGTCCATAACAAAACCATGATAAATGTAAATATCTAGTGACCGTATGACAGAATTAAATCCCACAATGCATGTAATAGTCACATACAATAGGTATGTCCGTATTTAACATACCATATGTGACAGGAAATAGATTAAGCATGTAAACGAAACAGAAGGAGCATATAAACTGCTACAACAATAAGGCAACATGTAGGCTTAAAGGAACAGTATTATCCGTAGCATTGACTGTGGGTACATGTTGTCCAGTACAATCAGATATGTATCCGGAATATATCCCATCCTGGACATAGGAAAAGGTGGCATCCTACCAATGATCAGAACAGTCGGCCAAAATCTGCACATCTGCGGTCCAAGCCGTACTTGTCAGGATGTGGTACAGTTGAACGGGTATTACCCGGGTGTACCAACCATGTCATGAAAGTTAAGTCTGAGCGTGTACCTATGTGAGTGATGTATAGCATGTGGAAGGTGAAATATGCCAGGGTAGTCCACACAATCATACAGGTACCTGACATATGTAGTGTATGCAATGTGTTACCTTGACCGTGTCATGGGCCATCAACCAAAGCAGTGATGGATGGAGTTTCAGGAAAATGTGTGTGGGGGGGATGGGTAATGGTATAATCCTCAAAGGTGAGACTGTGTCGTATGCAGAATAGGTGAACTGGAGGTGTATGAGGGAGCAGCGGGTGAAGCAGAAACAAACACAAAAAACATGTATACACATCTGCAATACAACCAGACAGGCCATACTGTAGACGCAATCCCACAAACATATGAATATTAAAATGTGCGATACAAATGTACAGAAATGTCACCGGCACATACCCACAGATTGGTCCTGATGGAACTGGCCAAATCAAATGCAACACACCTGGATGCATAATGGAATACCCAGCATCCCCTCCACAGCACACAACCCCCCCCATACCTGAATGTCCACCAAATCCAGCCATACTTGGCCTACTAGTTTGGCACAGCCACATCTACACATAGTGACCACTACTCATATGTAGTAAGTAGTGTCACCCTAGGTAGTTTCAAGATTGCAAATTATGTATCCCTTGCATGTAAAACCCCCAGCACATTTTCGTAACGCCAGAAGAATGGTCGGTATTGGTCTTGTTAAATTTTTGGATATCCCTCATGGGATAAGTAACATGTGTAAACATTAGAATGGGTATCAAGACATGATGTCCAGTCCTGTAGACATCTGGACACAAATTGGAATGTGCAGTAGTGGTGCACGAGACTGTCCAGCTTTAGATGGTCATGCAGAACCTACTACCCAGGATCAAACACCTGCCCGTGACGCACGTGTCCCGACACGAATAATCGAGAGAATATATTGCACACATTTGCGTAGTGGCACATGGAAAAAGGGTGATGAAGGCACTGACGTAAACAGGATACCTCCTGATCCACTGTGTGAGATACAGTTACTGTGTGGGTAGGTGTGTCCTGACCAACAATGATACAATGCCAAATGTCCTGTGATTGTAGGAAATAACTATGTACCATACTGCATGTAACAGTTGCCTAAAGCGGTCACGTCAGGATAGAAAATACGTAATTCGTACAAGAAACAGACTAACAACTAAAGTGCTAAAGGTATAGGCTCACAGCTGGGAAACTAATGAATGTTCTAAACCTGCATTGACCGTGGGTATGTGTTGGCCTAAACAATCTGGTGTCCCCAGAATATATCGCAACCTGTACATATGATAATGTGTCAACCCTACCAATGGTCAAAGCATTCGCACAATAACTGGCCAGCCTCTTAATCACTCACAAAGCCAGTGACCTTTGGAGGAAAGGTGTTGAATGAGAATGACTACTTACAACAATGAAGAGTAATAGACGCATTTAACTGCAGAAAATTAGTAGTTCCAAGTTAATAGCACTAATATGGTAGAAGTGTCCGTGATTGTCACTGATTTGTCATAACCTTGTTCCTGTCACTGTAGAAACTAGTCCCCGAGTATCACAGAGGTCGGTACACATATGTACACCAACCAACTGTCACATCTGTTGACAGGACTATTGCATACCTGTAGTGAATTTATAACTGAAGTCCAGAATAATATTCATTGTATCTATAAATGAAAGAAACAGTCAAATGTGAAGGG
>NC_056735.1:594769383-594884383 GCF_019279795.1 Protopterus annectens | reverse complement strand
GCAGGTCAGACATACATACAGGCAATAAAGATTACTACACTGCTGCTGTCCAAAACACCAGCAGGAAAGTAGCAGTGGGAGAGATCTGCAAGGTCTACACTTTAAACATGGATAACGGTGTCCCTTGCTGGACCCCAAAAAGTCAGTGTATGTGTCAACCTGTTGTCATCGATGCGAGCAGGATGTAGGTGTACATGGAACAGTAGGTTACAAGCACAATACCAACTTGGCTGGAATTCAGCAATAAAGGCAACCGCAATCCGTACTTGGAACAGTTTATTATGTCCAACTCAATAAAAGCACGACAGCAGGTTAGTCTGCACACAAAACTGTAATGAATAAATCAACAATCCTCACAATGAGTAACACCCTCCGATGTTAAGCACTTTCATTTGCAAAATGCAAACTTCATCAGAACAATTTCTGTGCTACTCGCAGTTCAATTTAAACACATTTTGGCGCCAACCTAACTCAAAAACTTAAAGGTATACTTCATGAAGTTAGCAACCAAGTAAATAAATGAACTGGGGTGTTAGTCCAACCCTATACATGTAACTCTATGTACAAGGACGCTGAACATCCTTATGTAAAAGTTAATACATATATTTGATGCATATATTACACATTATACAAAGATGTTAAAATGTTAAAAACTACTAATGCTATACAATCAATGTAAAAGCCGTATTGGCTGCTACTACATATGCTACTTAATTATGTGACAAAAGAGATGTCAAACTTAAAAATTTCTAACTGTAGACAATAATGACAAGAAGTAAACAATAAAAGGTTAATATGGGCTTCCTATAAATATAACCAAAATTGGTAGATGTATGCTAATACCACTGGCTACCTCATGAGTGGTATACACATATCATATTCACAATTTAAGAAACGGTTTTATACTAATGAAATCATTTAATCCTGGGATTCTAGTAGCATCTACCAACATCTGCCACTTACTCTCCCTACATGATAGTTTGTTTTTCCAGTCACCCCCTAAGGGGTTACTGAGTTCCTGATCAATGATTGTAAAAGTAAATACATGTTCTTCACTAGTATCCTTGATATGTCTGTATAGAGCATTCTTTAGATCCTTAGTTTTGATTTTATAGTAGTGTTCATAGATACGTTTCTTCAATTGCCTCTCCGTCTTTCCAATGTAGAAAGCGGGGCATAACTTACATTTGGCTAAATAAACCACTTGTTTGGTATAACAAGAACCTCCTATGCTCTTGATTTTAGTGTGATTAACATCCTCCAAGATGATGTAGGCTGAGGTGTTAATATATCTACACTGTTTACAGTGTCCACACTTCATTGTATACATACGTCTGTCATTAACTTTATATTCGTAATTGCCTACTCTCTCCAATAGTTTTTTAATATTTGGAGCTGTCCTATACACTACTGTGGGATATGAACCCAACTTTTCTCTACAATCATCTGTAGCTGTTATGATATCCCAATATCTGGTCACTATTTCCTTAATATAATGAACAAAAGGTGAGTATGTTAGTACGCAAACTCTACCCCCTTTGAATTTATTGACAGTTTGTATATTATTTAAACTTTCATATTTACCCAACAGAGGAATATATTTAATGTCCCACTGTGTACTAACATAATTAATAGTGTCGTCCAATAATTCCTTCGGATAACCCCTATTAATGAATAATTGGAAAATGTATTTCATTTCTTTCTCCATCTCTTCTTTCTCAGAAGACATCCTTGCTCCCCTAATGCATTGACCCTTTACTATATTTTTAAAAATGTGTCTAGGATGATTACTGGTAAAAAATACATAATCATTTGAAATAGTAGTCTTTCTATGAACTTTGGATGCATATCCTTCTGCAGTCTTGTAGATGAACGTGTCCAGGTATGATATACCACTATCATTGACATTGTAAGTGAATTTTACAAAACCTGTGGTATTGTTAATATACTCCATAAATTTAGCAATATCATTCCTGTCACCGTTCCACAGGACAAAGATGTCATCCAAATATCTTACATAAAAACTTATATTGTCTTTGTAACTACTATTAAGCACATACTTGGACTCCCAGTCTAACATGACTAAATTTGCGAAAATGGGTGCACATGATGCATCTTTGTATAATGTGTAATACATGCATCAAATATATGTATTAACTTTTACATAAGGATGTTCAGCGTCCTTGTACATAGAGTTACATGTATAGGGTTGGACTAACACCCCAGTTCATTTATTTACTTGGTTGCTAACTTCATGAAGTATACCTTTAAGTTTTTGAGTTAGGTTGGTGCCAAAATGTGTTTAAATTGAACTGCGAGTAGCACAGAAATTGTTCTGATGAAGTTTGCATTTTGCAAATGAAAGCGCTTAACATCGGAGGGTGTTACTCATTGTGAGGATTGTTGATTTATTCATTACAGTTTTGTGTGCAGACTAACCTGCTGTCGTGCTTTTATTGAGTTGGACATAATAAACTGTTCCAAGTACGGATTGCGGTTGCCTTTATTGCTGAATTCCAGCCAAGTTGGTATTGTGCTTGTGAGGTATCGTACTAGCTACTTTTGGATTCTTGGTTGCTTTTTGCTGACATGGCTGGTATCGGTGAGGACACGCAAACCACCCAGGAAGCAGACGAGTTGAAGCAGTTACGCACGGAAGTCTCTGGACTTCACGCTGAAGTGAAAAAACTTACGCAACTGTTTTTAAGCTTGGTGGATAACGCCAGACCGGCACTAGCGAACGCTGAGGAGAAGGATGATATTGTTAAAACGGGCTTACATTGTTGCTCCAAAAAAGAAATTATTTTAACAGTAGACTCTAGTGCAGATACAGAAATCCCGAACGGCCAATGTAGCCCAGCTAACATTTTTTTCTGCTACTCGTAATGAGTCACTTGAAATGCTACAGACGGATGAGAAATTTGTGCTATCTCCAGATAGGGATTTTACTTTTGATTTCAGCTTGTTGCAAAATCGAATGGACATGGAAAGGAAGGGGGCCATACCGAAAAGTAACACCGCAATTAAAACATATGTACCTGGTGGTGGTAAAGACTTTAACAACAAAGGTATTTCCAAAAAGACTATATCTAGTGCTTGTAAGGATGTGGTGCATAATAATTATACTAAATCTAAAACAGGAAGTACAGAGAATGATGCGATAAATGAGTTTCTTAATAATGAATATGATTTTAGTAAAGTGTATCAGGCCCCCACCCCATATGAGGGGAGTTCTAACAACAATTCCTTAAAAGATATGATTTATAATTTTGGTAAGAAATTGTCTTCTATAAAAAATATAAAAGTGGACAATGCGTATCTAAACAAATGTATTAATATTCAGGTGGTTCCCAAAGGCATTAGATTTTTCAAACTGCCTATGGGTTTGACATACAATGATCATGTGAAATTTGAATTTAATAATTTGTTCGATGAATTCGGGTTTAAATATATGAAATTGTTAATTCAACACAATGATGAAAAAATGTTAACCCTTATTCATGAAGTAGAAATTATAAATCAAAGCATTTTACAACATGCAGAATTTCATACTTGGCAGGATTTGTACAACAAACAATTCCATACAGCTGATAAACTAGCTCAAAGTATTTTTAATAGAAAACATGGCAAATTAGATAGGGATGTCGAATCCTATCAAACACAGAAAGCATACATTTGGCCACAGGAAAGACAGTTTAGAACAACAGATAGGAACTATGGAGAAAGGGTAATAAGAGAGGATTATCAGGAAAACTTTCTAGGAGGCAGATTTCACCCCACATTCAAGAAGAATCCAAAGTTTCACCATCAATACAACAGGAAAATGTAGAACAACCTTTTGCTACAGAGATTGATATACATGAAAGAGAAATTATGTCTGATAATAATGTGCCATTGGAAGAAGTAACTATACCAGATTTAAGACAAGATATTCCATCTACACATAAGATGGTTATGAGCACATTCAATGGCTTTAATGTTTTTAACTATTCAGACTATACTATTCAAGTGGATTTCTATAAGTTATTAGCTAAAGGTATGACATTTATTCCCAATTCACAATTCAATCTGGTGGCAGCATCAAGGACATCAGGTTGTTTTGCAGAAAGTTAAATTTAGCCATGTTGTTTAACAGTGGTGAAGACGATAACAATAAAGTAGAAAGTATTTTAAAGAATAAAAGTTGTTATATACCCAACAGTAATCCCACGGTAACGAATTATGAAAATTTGGTATGTAGAGACATTTATAGTTTTAAAAAACAAGTTAGAAGGAACAAGGAACCTATGTATAGATCTATTGATAACCTAAGTACAGAGGAAAGAACATGTCTTAACGAATTGATAAAAAATCCCGATATAAGAATAATGAAACCGGATAAAGGGGGAGGTGTGGTTATATTTTCAAAACATGACTATAAAGCTGCCATTCAAAAAATTTTATATGAATCTGGACATTATGAAGTAATTTCTATGAATCAGGTGTATATTGGATATAGACGTATTGATTCTTCTATTGAAGAATATCTATTAGATAATAGAATCACTAAGGAGGTCTATGACTTTATTCACATTCAATTTCCAATATTGGCCCAAATAGTGGGTATTCCAAAGGTTCATAAATCTCTAACTGACCCACCCTTTAGACCGATAATATCAGGGTCTAAATCTAAAACTTTTAATATAGGACGTACTATAGACAGTTGGGTCAAACATATTTATAATAATATTCCGCACCTTGTCATTGACTCCTGGGATTTTCTGGGGAAATTAACTCCCGCGACATGTAAATCTGAGTATATATTTGTGACTATTGATGTCTGTGAATTGTTTTCATGCATTCCCAAAGAAGAAGGTTTAGATTTTTTTTGTAACAGCTTGAGGAATTATTCTAACCTAAGCTGGGATAAAATAGTATTAATATTAGATATGATGTCACTGGTATTAGACCATAATTACATATTCTTTGAGGGCGAAGTTTTTAGACAAAATACTGGTGTGGCAATGGGTGCATCATGTGCACCCATTTTCGCAAATTTAATCATGTTAGACTGGGAGTCCAAGTATGTGCTTAATAGTAGTTACAAAGACAATATAAGTTTTTATGTAAGATATTTGGATGACATCTTTGTCCTGTGGAACGGCGGCAGGAATGATATTGTTAAATTTATGGAGTATATTAACAATACCACAGGTTTTTTAAAATTCACTTACAATGTCAATGATAGTGGTATATCATACCTGGACACGTTCATCTACAAGACTGCAGAAGGATATGCATCCAAAGTTCATAGAAAGACTACTTTTTCAAATGATTATGTATTTTTTACCAGTAATCATCCTAGACACATTTTTAAAAATATAGTAAAGGGTCAATGCATTAGGGGAGCAAGGATGTCTTCCGAAAAAGAAGAGATGAAAAAAGAAATGAAACTTATTTTCCAATTATTTACCAATAGAGGTTACCCGAAGGAATTATTGGATGATACTATCAACTATGTTAGTACACAATGGAATATCAAATACGTTCCTCTGTTGGGTAAACATGATAGTTTGAATAATACATCAACAGTCAGCAAATTTAAAGGGGGTAGAGCTTGCGTCCTTACATACTCACCCTTTGTTCATTATATCAAGGAAATAGTGACGAGATATTGGGATATCTTTACAGTTACAGATGATTGTAGGGAGAAATTGGGTCTACATCCCACAGTAGTGTACAGGACAGCTCCCAATATTAAAAAACTATTGGAGAGAGTAGGCAAGTACGAATATAAAGTTAATGACAGACGTATGTATACAATGAAGTGTGGACACTGTAAACAGTGTAGATATATTAACACCTCAGCCTACATCATCTTGGAGGATGTTAATCACACTAAAATCAAGAGCATAGGATGTTCTTGTTATAACAAACAAGTGGTTTATTTAGCGAAATGTAAGCTATGCCCCGCCTACTATATTGGAAAGACGGAGAGGCAATTGAAGAAACGTATATATGAACACTACTATAAAATTAAAATTAAGGATCAAAAGAATGCTCTTTATAGACATATTAAGGATACCAGTGAGGAACATTTATTCACTTTTACAATCATTGATCAAGAACACATCAACCCCCTAGGGGGTGACTGGAAAAACAAGCTATCATGCAGGGAGAGTAAGTGGCAGATGTTGGTAGATGCTACCAGAATTCCAGGTTTAAATGATTTCATAAGTATAAAACCGTTTCTTAAATTGTGAATATGATATGTGTATACCACTCATGAGGTAGCCAGTGGTATTAGCATACATCTACCAATTTTGGTTATATTTATAGGAAGCCCATATTAACTTTTTATTGTTTACTTCTTGTCATTATTGTCTACAGTTAGAAATTTTTAAGTTTGACATCTCTTTTGTCACATAATTAAGTAGCATATGTAGTAGCAGCCAATACGGCTTTTACATTGATTGTATAGCATTAGTAGTTTTTAACATTTTAACATCTTTGTATAATGTGTAATATATGCATCAAATATATGTATTAACTTTTACATAAGGATGTTCAGCGTCCTTGTACATAGAGTTACATGTATAGGGTTGGACTAACACCCCAGTTCATTTATTTACTTGGTTGCTAACTTCATGAAGTATACCTTTAAGTTTTTGAGTTAGGTTGGCGCCAAAATGTGTTTAAATTGAACTGCGAGTAGCACAGAAATTGTTCTGATGAAGTTTGCATTTTGCAAATGAAAGCGCATAACATCGGAGGGTGTTACTCATTGTGAGGATTGTTGATTTATTCATTACAGTTTTGTGTGCAGACTAACCTGCTGTCGTGCTTTTATTGAGTTGGACATAATAAACTGTTCCAAGTACGGATTGCGGTTGCCTTTATTGCTGAATTCCAGCCAAGTTGGTATTGTGCTTGTGAGGTATCGTACTAGCTACTTTTGGATTCATGGAACAGTAGGTTGTCCAAGTGTGATAATACTTGGGTTGACAAAACATACGACATGTGTCCTGAGACGGGGAGAGTGGACAATGTGTAGGGGTGTGCTCATACCCCAGCTGTGCTTACAGTAAGTATATGTCATGAGTGCTGTAGAGGGGTGCCAGGTAGGTGGACCATGGGTATGCAATAATGGGCTTAAGTGTGCAGCTGCTGGTTGGCAGAGATGTAGTAGGCCCGCCCAGTGGAAGTCACTAATATTCCTATGTGGGCATAGCAGATGCCTATACGTCCCAAACCTGAAGAGCACATCTACCGGATATTCTGTAAACCATCGAGGGAATACATAGAGACCAAATCAGTGCCGTGTACCCGATTAGCATGGACGTCCATAGTTATGAATCAGAATGTAACAAAGTCCAAATAAACACTTCCAGAACTAATGATATTAGGTGGACAGGTGGCGGAATACAGGTAAAGACAGATGACAACATGTATGAGTCATAAACAGCATGTACCTCGACAAATGTGAAAGAATACATATGCTCTGTGACTGTCAATGTGTCTGGTTAATAGAACCAGTTATCTAAATGTGTCCCACAGGGTGTTATGCAGTGTTCCTGATACAGTGTTCATTCTCCCCCATTGGTATGTGAGGTCTGCTAGTGACGGAAAGTGCATAATTTGATGACCGCCTCAGGTAGATAATAGCATAATAGATGAGGTTCCACACCCTTATACCTTTCAGTGACACACCCGTCTGGGCAGTTGTGTCCTGCAAAATGAATGTTATGGTACATGGCCTGTGAGTTCGGGAAAGGAGGCCATATATTGTGTGTAGTGGTGTCAGAAATTAATTTGTTGTATCAGAAACAGCTACATGTAATAGGAAACAGTATTAGCAATTATAATGCTACAAGAATAACCTTCATGTATGCAAACCGTGGAAGTAGTCAGTTTACAACTGGCTGTGGGTATGTGTTGCCTTGACACATGTCATAGCTCTACATATAGGATCTATAGGGCTACCACCATTCTGAATGGCCAAAGTGGGACCTGCTCTGTAGAAATGTCAGACGTACCAGGGCAGAACATACCTACAGGCATGCATAGTACAGCAATATACATATGAGCACAAATCAAAGTGTAGTCCAGCTTCTGTAAAGTTGCTTATGCTACTACATATAACATATCGACGTGTCAGGTATACAAGACCTGTAACAAGCAACCACTACAGACACGTAGAATATGAGAATGTCCCCTAATCAGGACAGTTGCAATGGCTAGAGTATCATCATATGACATATGACTAATGAGGGACTGTCCCATGCAAAGTGGGAAAGGTGTTATTCCTACAGTCTCCCGTTGTGCAATCTGAAAGGTGGAAAACGTACAGTAGGTATGCGGTAGCTGCGTTAACAAAATCATATTCACATGTCAACATTGCAGAGTATCGGTTCCAATGTATCAGGCAGATGGGAGCAGATCGTATGAGGAACACGCATATAATATGATTACATCACTGGACAGGCCACCAAGTCCGTACAGTCGAACGCCTGCCATCGCCAAATGGTTAGACATACCCTATACTGTAGTCATGTAGTCCAATGTAATACACATCACAAGGGATTGCACACACCCAGCGTGAGTGAAAAATGTAAGCAGAGATTTTAGTGAGCGAGCGGCTGTAAGCGTGTTTGTCTACCAGTATGCCAGTAGTGCACTGTCAAAGAAATGTGGTGTCTAAACGGGTAAAAGGTGCTGTAACCAGAGATCAGCAGTGTTTAACACTGTGCAAACCCACACACAACTACTCCCACCTGCTGGAATGTGCCTTACCCAGTCCGTATCCAAAGGCATCGCTCTGTACCCTGCGCACATAGCTCATGTGAATTAACAATAGACCATGGCATATGTACAGACAATAGACCAAACACACACACCATGCAGCGCAGTCATCCAACAGTATAGCAATGTACTGGCAGATATGTCCGGACCACTGCTGTATGCATGCCTGGCCGTCCTGTGTGTCAGTGTGTGAGCATGCCCAGTATGACTGTTACGCATGTTGTCGACCGACATTACCGTCATACCATCATGTGTGTGAGCATGCCAAGTATGGGCAACTGTATCGCATGTGTCACATGTCCAGATAGTCATTACTGTGTTGCTGACCCCTCTGTTCTACACAGACAGGTGTCATGCTGTGTCTGCAGAGTAGCTAATGGTCATGTGGCATTGATAGTTGCTACATGTCTGCATAGCGTGGGGAGACATCCAACTGCATCCACAGTCCTACACAGCACTGTGGGTGTCGCACATGACTCTCACATGTGTAGGTTGGACGGGGGCACAAATGACAGTTGTACACATCTGCCACTACTGTACAGGTATGCCAGGTACTCCATGTCAGTGTGTGGACCTACCTAAATTGCCGGTTGGAGGGATACCAGTGTACGTCAGATCCCAGTGTTAAATACCAGCACAGTGGCATTGGACGTCCTAGCTTTCACAACCTACATCAAACCGCCTGGCCTGCTGTAGTCCATGTGTGTCTTTGCTGGTTGGGGTCATTCACTGGGCATATCCATAGGCCATTGTATATCATTTGTCTGTATTGGTCCACACCTGTCCAGCTGCATGGAACGTGTGTGGGCTGTACGGACACACATGATGTTCATCCCATAATCTGCAGTGGGTTAGGACACCCTGTGTACTACTGGCTACCATTGTGACCCCCGTATGTGCTACAGATGTCATGGTGCCACTATGGACGTGTACTGTCTGCTGCCCTAACAGTCGGGCATCAAAGTCTCTTTTATGCTCCCATACATATAGCAATGGGTAAATACACATTCTAATACAACTGCCAATTTTTAGGTCGATAGACGTACCCTGGGGGTGTTCTGGACCTGAGGACGGTGCTGGAGGGCTGCCTATGTTGGATGCACACAGTGCACCTCCTATACATGGCCGAGCACAGGTAGTGTCATGTTTGGCATCCATTGTACTGTGTGCAGGTCAGAGAGGGGACATCCATGGGTACCTACTGTGTCATTGCATATGCCTTGTGTTGTCTCTTTCCCAAGGGCAGGTCATATTGTGCATGGCCTTTCGCCGACTAGGCCCTGCTCAGGTAGTTCCTTCACCAAGTCACACTGTGCCTGTACAGGCCTTGGCAGTGGTGTTGGGCCATGTGGCCCTGCCCCATGCTGTTCCTGCAGCAACTGTTACTGCAGGATCAGAATGTGTAGCATAGCAAATACCATAACAAATTGTGTGCATGTAGCTAGTGAATACTGCAGGGCTCCACCGGATGTGTCTGGATACCAGAACCGTGAACTGAGCATCCCAAACACATGCTCAATTACATGTCTTGCCTGTGCATCTGCCTCATTATGGTGTGAGTGTTCAGGTGTGTGTGCATTGCTGCTGGGTGTCATCAGCCACGACACCAGTGGTTACCCAGCATCCCCCACTAGGACACTGTAGGGGATGTCCATATTAGCAAAAGTGTGGTACAGCTGTGTCAGAAGCCATATATCGGAATTATCATAGCTTCCAGGGCAGACAGCACACACATTCATTCTAATACCCTGACCATCGTATATGGCCTATCTGTTGGAGGGTATGCCCCTGCAGTGACTGTAGGCCCTACCCCACTCACTGGGTGGTGCTTTGATGTGTATGTGTGTGCAGGCTATAGCACCCAGTACCCCAGGGTAGTCATCCATGTGGTTGAAGAGATGCATATTGCTGGTCTAATAATCACGTGTGTTGAGGACATGTACGTGCTCACTAGCATGTGTTGACATGTCATCTGTGAACTAGTGCAATACTCTGGATGCAGATGCCTGTGAGATCCCCATGATATCCCCAGTTGTGCTGTGTGAGGTACCTGTGACTAGTATACCCAGGCCAACACATACCGTGGTATCCACTGTGATGGGTTTCCCTTGGCCTGTTTGATGTGTCAGGTGTGGCAGGCACAGGTCAACATGCCGCTGTAAGAGGTCTCTGTCCACCCCATAGTGCTCCACCATCCCCAGCTCATGTAGCCTTGGTAAGTCACCCTGGGTCTATAAAGTCTTATGTCACCCCAGTAAGGGATGTTCAGCAGCATACACATCCTCACTGCCCTCAGCCTCCTACACATGTTGGTCTATGTTGCCTGCTGCAGCCCTTATCATTTGGTTGGACTGTTTCGTGAAATGCCCCCGCAGGTATACACTGATGGTGTAGAGTGCGGATGAAACCTGTGTGTATGATGCTTGCTCACATTAACGTACTGTTCAGGTGCAGGCTGGCCATGTCATCTGCTGATTGTGCTGATCATCCCCTGTTTGTGCAGCCTGTACACCCTGACAACCCCACAATTGCTGTTGTCCCTCCCAATGTCACCAGGCAGGTATAGACACACCCCTAGCTTAGGCGTGCTAAGGCAGGAGCACTCCCAAGGCACAGTTCTGCAATGTACGTGCAGTATGCCTGACCCCCCCCCATGCTGTCAACTATATTCGAGCCCTGCACCCGGCTAACTACACACATACACTCCAGGTATATGCATCACACCCTGGGATAAATGGGATACACTATTGTCAACCTCATCTGCATAGTTTAGTCTTCTAATGAATAGTTATATGACCCATACCGAACCTCCATATTAATAACCACTGCTTAGTGTCTCTCAGATCCATACACAACTGGTAACAGGTGCCTTACTATCAACATATTCGATGTCCCATGGTCTTCCCAGCAACAAAATAACCGGTGTCTACACGACTACAACCCGGGACCCTGCAGACAACAGATGGTGTGCATTACCACTACGCCATGGCAATAATCATACATCCCAGGTTATCACGTACAGATCATCCGGCACAAACATTCAATAGTGCTGATGTCCCCTGACATATATGTTTATATCTATGTCTATCTCTCTATATCTACATATATCATGTATATTATTTGTATACATATATACATAGATATACATGCACACATATACATGTACACACATATGTTGATATTGCATTTATATCACAACAGCGGACCACATGACAGCAAAGCATTAGACAGGCATGAAAAGGAAACTACATGTGCCACCTGCATCATGTAGTGTTGTTACTATCAAGGCATGTGTGTTCTGTTGCGTTACACGGGTCGACTGTATTAAGGGTAAGAGTAGGGCTGATGACATTTACTCACCAGACCTATTGGCGAATATATGTGTTGACAACCCAGTATCTTGGCAGAATATGCGGGCTGTGGACACTATATAGGTCAGCAACAAAACACACTGAACACATCCCACAGCTAGCTACCCACAGATACCAACACATAGGGTATAACTGCCAAACACACACACCTGCCATACCTTGGAATCGAGCACCTACCTGTCTAGTCTACCACACGACAGCATTACGCAGTAACAGAACGCGCTACTGAGTTTCAGCATCTCCGCACTCCCAGAGGCATACTTCTAGGTGGATGACATCATCAGCAAAGGCAAAGACGCCGATAGGGAATGTATGGAGAGGGAGCCATCTAAAAGCATTACTCTGTCCCCAGGCAGCTGGAGACACACACACTTGGCAGGGCCGGGAGTCGAACATACACCTAACTACCTTATCACATTACAGCATTACGCAGTTACAGAATGCGTTACCGAGATTACTGGTACACAGCACTCCCAGAGGCATACTTCTAGGTGGATGACATCATCAGCAAAGGCAAAGATGCCGATAGGGAATGTATGGAGAGGCAGCCGTCTAAAAGCATTACTCTGTCCCCAGGCAACTGGTAACACACACACACACACACACACACACACACACACACACACACACACACACACACACACACACACACACACACACACACACACACACACACACACACACACACACACACACACACACACACACACACACTTGGCAGGGCCTGCAGTTGGACATACACCTAACTACCTTATCACACTACAACATTACGCAGTTACAGAACGCACTACCTAGATTACTGGAACACAGCACTCCCAGATGCATACTTCTAGGTGGATGACATCAGCAAAGGCAAAGATGCCGCTAGGGAATGTATGGAGAGTGAGCCATCTAAAAGCATTACTCTGTCCCCAGGCAGCTGGAAACACATGCAAACACACTTGGCAGGGTCGGGAGTTGAACATACACCTAACTACCTTATCACACTACAGCATTACGCAGTTACAGAATGCGCTACCAAGATTACTGGAAGACAGCACTCCCAGAGGCATACTTCGAGGTGGATGACATCATCAGCAAAGGCAAAGACGCCGATAGGGAATGTATGGAGAGTGAGCCATCTAAAAGCATTACTGTGTCCCCAGGCAGCTGGACACACGCACACACACACACACACACACACACACACACACACACACACACACACACACATGTGGCAGGGCCGGGAGTCGAACATACATCTAACTACCTTATCACACTACAGCATTACGCAGTTACAGAACGCACTACCGAGATTATTGGAACACAACACTCCCAGAGGCATACTTCTAGGTGGATGACATCATCAGCAAAGGCAACGATGCTGATAGTGAATGTATGGAGAGTGAGCAGTCTAAAAGCATATTACTGTCCCAAGGTAGACGGAGACAAACACACGGCAGTGGTGTGAGCTGGACAACTGCCAATCTACGGAGCACTATTACAACACTACATGGATATGAGATGCACCACAGACAGTACACCTTTCAAGACAGTCCCAGTGTGTTCAATATAGGAATCCATCCTGATGTGGGGTATGGACATCTGTTGCCTGGATGACCACTATCGCTATACAGGATTTCAATGGTCATGCCCATACACAGAAGCACATAACTGACACAAGGTGTCACTGGGCATGCTCACACACTTAGTAGCACATGTCTGTTTGGAATGTACTGTATGTCCATCTACACAACGGCGTACTGGGCATGCTCACACACTTAGTAGTAGCGAAGGGCTGTCTTGTATGCACACGGATTCTAAACACGGAAGGGCACAGTGTGTCGATAGTGAACATTGTTAGCATGAACGCTGCACTACACACATCTGACACCAGTCGTCAGTGCTAGCTGTGTAGCGTTCGTGATCACAGCTGACAATCCAGATCCAACAATGGGGAATACGGACATCTCTGCAGTGAGGAACACCTGGCATATGGCACAGTTGTGCACAATAGCACTACCACCATATACCTCAGATACAGACATGTGGGCCATAAGACCATGACGGACTGCTCCAGGTGTTACTCTCCCCACATACATGAAGGCCACTCACATGTACTAACCAGTACACACTCAAGAGCCATCACAGATGTCTCAGGTGCAGATCACAGTGGTAAATGCCGCAGTCTACTATGTAGCCCTTGGACATCACCATGTCCTTGGACCAGCAACACACATCCATACATTACTACACCACCATGTTACTCATGTCCAGTGGACTGTACATAGGTCTACAGCAACTGTGCAGACTACACATGTACTGACAGGGTTCCATCATGTGGTATGCAATACAATGAAACCACAGTTCATAACCAGGTTGGCTCTACACATAACAGGGGCCCTGGGTCTTACACAGCTGTAACAGATGACTGTTGCTGTACACCAGAAAACACTCATGTTTGGATATGACATACTTGTAATCGCAGTGGATATGTACATGGCCCACACACACACAACACATATATACTTAGCATAGCTTTTGCTGTCCTCTGTGCAGACAAGTGGCTACAGCAATCACATGCATGCACATGGAAGGTATGTCCATGGCTGTTGAATGCTAACAGTACATAAGGTAGCAATGTTGACTGAGGTAACATTCCCTCTGTACTAGTTACCCATGACAACCAACATATCATACAACAGTCCATGTGTCATGTATGTCATCACACATGTCCACCAATTGCAATGCATACAAACATGCCTACATGACAGGAATGTAGAACCAACACACATGTACATGTAGTGGTGTGCATGCAGCTACCATGCATGTGCAGTAGCTGATGTATGTCTTTCATCTGTGTCTAACTACAACATGCAGTTGCAATGCAGCCCCATCATTGACACCTGTATATGGTGAAATACTGACAATACGGTAGAATGTACATGGATGGATGTGTGTACATAAAGTGATGGTCCACCTTTGCAGATGGATGTTTGCTGAAGACAGCTCACAGGTGTGTCACAAGCCATCCTACCATTACATGTGCAAACAGTATGCTATGTTACTGTTACTTGAAGGTGAAGACATACAATCTACACAGCAGTCAGGGTGCTACTGACTGTGCATCACTTGACACCTGTAACACTTATGTCCTCCCATGTGCATATAGCAGCACAATTGCTGAAGGTAGCGTTGGTACACATAATGCGGCCAATACAGCTGCATGTCTGTCAGACGTATCATCATATAGCAGGTGTATGATTCACAGTACTGCCATGTGTGTTTGTTTGTGTGACCATATATGCCACCTATGGTGGGGAATACATCCCAGTTGTTACACACCCCTGTACCCTGTTGTAGAGATCTGTACATACTGCAGTGTAGAAAGCAAGACATAGGCAGGGGTGGTGTGTGTATCACACACATGTCAGCTATCTGTATGTGAATGACATTTGTGGACTCCACAGTGTGTGTGTGTGTGTGTGTGTGTGTGTGTGTGTGTGTGTGTGTGTGTGTGTGTGTATGTGCGTGTGTGTATGTATGGCTGTCTGGTACATGGAGTGAGGGTGTATGCTACCATACAGAACAGAGAGGATCCCTAACCCCTCATGGTGATGCAGTCTACTACCCTGTTGATGCCATCAGTCTCAGCCTTACTGGCTACCTGTACATGTTCATTCTCTGTGTCGCGTCATGTGGGTGCACAGTACTGTGAAGGTGATTACCACATAGGCAGGGGTCCTCACCTCAACACTATCATATCAAGTGTGCGTTATAGTGTTGTTGATCCCATGAGTGTGGTCATGTTACTGTGTGTTTCTGTGTATGTCTGTGTGTGTTTTCATCCTGTAATGTGACAGTGTATTACTGCTACACAGTGAGGCCTCATGCTATCAACTGGCCTCTAACGTTGACATCAGCCAGACCGCTGTGTAAACCCCCCGCACCATGTCACCATACCTGTGATGTGACCCAGTATGGATGTCACGTCTCTAGCCATTGTAGCCTATTAAACAGCTCACATGCTTCTGGATCAGTAGATGTGTGGACATCTGTGGAATGGTAGCCTTTCTAACAGTGAAGTTGAGGCTACGTATAGCATGCTGGTATTGCCATACATGCCTGTGAGTACTCCACATTTACACATGGGAAACTACAAACACTGCTACTTATTGGCACATGCAAGTAGACTTTAAGGAGGGAAGCAGGGCATCATTAGCAACATGCTGTTACTGTTGTTACCAAGGCACATACTGTGAACATACAACAATGCACTCTAGCTGCTAACACTGTAACGTAATGGCACATGTAATTAGACCTTAAGGAGGGAAGCAGGGCATCATTACCAACATGCTGTTACTGTTGTTACCAAGACACATACTGTGAACATATAACAATGCATTCTAAACCTGTACTACATGGTATGTCTGGTGTGTGTCAACAGTACACAACAAATGTAATATATACTTCTCACTATTCTGTTCACCCTGTGCATCAGACCATATGAGCATGTCCCTGCACCAATGGTGTGGATGACAGGGATGTGGCACAGGCATCATCATATGCACAGGGTGATAATGTTTGCCAGGGCCATAGGCTGCACCAGTGGATGACATCATGTGTGTGGGTTAGGGCCGGTGATCTGATTGGACATGTGTGGTCATTATGCATGTGGGTGTTGCAGTGCCCTACAGATGTTTCTGCTGTGTGCGTGTATGTGTGCACACTGTTCTGCCATGTGTCCAGCCTACACAGGGGTATTATTGACAGCTCCAGATTGTACAGACCAGGATGTACAGCTCACTGTGTCCAGCCATGGCCACGTGACCTGTGCCTGCCAGGGGTTGCACGGGCACTACCAGGCAGAGATACAGATTGGCTACTGTCTGATGACACATGTCCACTGGAACCGTGTCCCTGCTGGGAATGTCCAGGGCCACGTCCATGTGGCCTGCTGTGTCCTGGTGTGGACAGCACAGCACCAGCTGCACTGCTACTGCTACCGGCACTGTGGGAGCGGGCATGTGAGGTGGCTCATTCATGTTGACCTGCACCAGGTGGTGTAGCTCCACAAGCTGTACACAGGCTTTTAGGATGTCCAGTGTTCCACATCAACTATATAACCATTCAACAAAGGCTATAGTTGGACCATGTGTGGACAATGTGCAACAGGGTGTATACACATCACATCTACTGTGTGGCTACATGTCTCTGGCCATCCTCCATGGCCATGTGTGAACATGTGTTGGCCAAATGTTTGTGATGGCCGTCTATTTCACATGTCTGTGTTGTCCCATATGACATACACCCATAGATGTCAGATACATCACTGTCCACAGGGTTATGCAGACAAAGGGTTGCATGTTTGGTATGTGGGGTATGTATTATGGGATAGTGAGACAATATTGCAGCCAGAACACTACATGTCTGGGACTTGTCAGATGGTACATCACAATGTGTGCACCCATTGCAGGGGCATATTACACAATGGTGAATCCTGTGGGCTGCCCACATCCCAGCTCACTGTGTGGTACTGTTTGTGTACCACATATGTGTTGTTCCAATGTATAGTACATATGCCTACATTGAACAACACCTCCACCATTGTATGCACAGCTGTGCACACATCTAGCAATGACAGATACTGTGGTTTCATGTCGGTGTTTCATTTATTCTGTATATATTGCACCATGGGTAGCCAGTGTGCTTGATGACAGATGCGACCTGTATATCGTGACTGGACCATACATTATGTGTACATGTGTTAACTGGCCACATGACAAATAGATATATGCATTAACATGCCTGATACTGATAACTGTCTCACCTGCAATGGACTGATGTCTGTGCGGCATGCCAGAGGTACCTATATAGGGGTGACACAGCGGTTTGAACATTATCCATGACAGTATGACAGCTACAGGGTGCACTGTGCATGTTAACATATTCACCAGTACAATAGCATATAGTATGCAGATGTGTGCATACACAGGGTAGCAAACTATAGTATGCAGCATGTGTGTAAACATACCTTGCATATGATGTTACATTACATATTGTACAGTGACACATGCAACTAAATGGGATATAATAGCCATATGTGCAGTAATGACTTACCAGGCAACTCCAGGCTCAGTGGTTGGGAGACACCCACCTCCACGATGGCAGCTAGTGTTTGTGGATGCTGTTCTGAGGGTGTCCCCAGGCTGGGCAGTAGCTCCTCGGTGTGTGTGAGTGAGAGCTGGGTTGGTGGCCCACCACCTGTTCCACCTTGTTCCCTGGTGATTGCATTGGCACACTGTTTTGCATGTCATATCAGGTCCGTGCAGTGTAGTTCCTGCCACAGGTTGTCACACTGCTGGGCATGCTGTGGCACATGGCTGAACAACACCTCATAGTTATCATGGAGGTATGGGATGAGGGCATCATCCTCCAGGCAGCTATACGCTGGCAGGCATGAATGAGGCATTATCTGGAAAACATAATGATGGAGACAGCTCACAGTATCACAGAGATGTACAGAGATACAGCTACACATACATTTGTATTAAATCTAGTACATATGAACAGTTATATTTGCAAATCGTCATTACACTGACATGACTGACATGTTTGTGTCACATACATGTAACACCCATTGTGCATTGGATAGCATCACCATATATGTGTGTCACCTCATTACATTGCTCATACTCGATGTGAATGCTGTGTTGATGTGGGCATGTCTGTTTGCCTGTACTGGTGTTCTTACCTATCAGCACATTCCTGGATGTGTCCACAGTAATGCTGTTGACCTTGATGCTGTGTATATGTCATATATCTACACATACACTGCCTTAATGGACATGAGCAGTGACAATGCACACATGTGCACGGAAACCTTTACATGCATGTGTTTTGCCATATATATCTACACGGCACTGTACAGCAGTTCAACATCCTGCCACGCATCGCCTGTGTTGCACATGTGATGCACATGGGACAATGGCTAGCTGGACATTATTCGCAGGGATGGTTATCAACTATAGCATGTACGGGCAAGGTTTTCTAGCTGTATCCAACAGCCATTTTGCCACCGCCAGGTGCATCAGTGCCACATTACTGATCCAGACAGTTAATGATACATCTACCATGCGGTCATTGCACCATGTTTGACAGAGATGACATGTGCAGCTTTGATGGACAGGGTTGCATGGTATGGCAGGACTATGTAACATGTATGGCACAAGGATCTGTCCAGCATCTGATGATCATTATAGTTGGACGGTGGCTGTCCATGACGTATGTCTTTCAGATCAGGATATGTATGTGTAGCATGTCCAACATCACAGTGTAGCACATGGCTTTATGCAAGGTAGCCAGCATGCTGCATAGTGAAGGTGAGGATTCTGAAGGCTGGTATTGCCCATCCACGTATGGCTAATACCCTTGAAAGTTGATATGTGATCCGATATTGGTCACTCGAGTGCTGAATATGCCTGTCCAATGATCTCCATGCTCATGGATGGCACCCTGTCATGACATGGGTGCCTCGTATGACTACCTAATAGGCCTGGAGACGTCACCAGCTCAGGGAGGTGAACTGCACAGCACCATCCCTTACACACAGTGTCCATAATGTTGACCACTGCCTAGGTGGTAGTTAATGGGTACAAGGTTATTCACCTAGCTGTGACAATTCTATTATCAGCTGTCAGATTGTGCACATATGTCACGCACCTCACCCACAAAGCCCATTCTGTATGTTGTCCACAAAACTGAGACAGCTATTGCTCCTAGGTCATGGCCATTCACATCCTTATGTACACAGATGCCTCCCATTTGTCTGTGTGGTATGGGCTACAATGAGGGGGGGAGTACAAATCATTAACCCTGTTTTACTGTAGCTGCCACTGGTGTGATATGCACATGTCACTCAGACACCTTTTGTAGTGTTGCTTCTGTCAACAGGCCACTGGTAGACCACTCCTGTGACATACGAAGGTACATCTAGTATACTCAGTGTAGCTGGAACACAGTATGGGTGATGTCCTATGACCTGTCACAGGTATGCTATGCAGTGTGAAATCATCCGTACTGTCATCTACATCTGTACTGCTAACATCTACGTTGATAAAGGTTCATAGACTTGCAGACCATACTCAGCAGGGTAATAGTGCAGTGCCTCCAATTATGACTGGCGTCTCCACTTGTGGGTTGCAGTGGGTTTATATTATCCAACACCCTATCTGTATTGCATATTCATGCTCAGCACTTATTCAGAACATGTAAGCACTTCATGAGCTACTAATTACTATTGCACCCATTCCAACTCATTTCTTACAGGTACACTGTCTGTCCTTACATTTCCAGCTTGCTTACAGTACAACAGCTGTTGTACACACGTAACTCACATATCTTGTGAGACATGGTTGAATATACAGGCATGTCCAAGTGTCACTTACCAGTGTTATTGCCTGTCTATATGATGAATATGGCAAACATGAGGCAATAGAGCAATTGTCTCATGTACACAGTCAATGCTCATCTCCCAACATACGACACTACAGCCTGTGGGAGATGCACATATGTAGCCATGCTGTGGGTAATGCTCTCACCAACCCAGACTGAACCTGACATTCATGTGGGGATGTTTAAAATTTGCAACACACCCTACTCATCACATAGTCTCACTAGGTCTCCACCACCGCAAGCCGCACATAGTATGACTACAACATTTGCAGAACCTCTCATTACTCTCTGTGTAGGCAACAGAGGTAGCCCCTATCACCAAACACAACACCAATTACTTATAGCCCACAGACTCATGTGTGCACATCAACCACAGCCAATAGGGTGTCATAACATACCCAACACACCGATCATAGGTGACTCTGTAGGCGGTCACACTGATGTCCCACTCAGCAGGCTACACAAGGTGATAGTCACTTACATCTGGCTGTCGGGTAACAGGATCCGCAACATAACCTATGCACCCATGCCACATCTCACCAGGTATGATTTGACTGTCATTCTCCATGTTAGTGTGACTGCCCTGAGATGTAACTTCCTGGACTACATGTACAGGGACATGCAATAGCTCTCCGGTCTTGTAGCCCCGGAGGTATCGCCCAAGCCCTGAGAAGCATTCTGCATTCATCCAGACTGATACCACTGTACAATGACTGAATGTTTCACTTCAACAGTTGCCTATGCTTCTGCTGTCATTCCACAGGCATCCAGTATCTGTCTGCTTTGAATGACATGGTCAACAAAACACAATGCTTTGGCACAGATGACCTGCACCTGTCAGCCCTGGGAGTACAGATAACATGTAAGGCTCTTGCTGCTCCTATACTGCCTGTCTTGGACAGTTTCCAATAACATTCACCACCAGAACAGGAACAGGCAAGCAAAACCTGGGGTACTGTTACTCAATGCTTGACATCTTCATCTCTAATGCACTCAGGTGAGGCACTCCTTATAATGGACCACTTTGATATCTCTGCAGTGACTGGGACCTGCCTCTAGGCTCTGGAGAGCACACCTGCACTGACAGGTTACACACAGACCACACCTTTCAGTCATGTAACCAGGACCGAACACCCACGGTGGAGGTGTGTCCATATTTCACAAGGATGTACACACCTCCAGGCTGGTTCCTTAGCACAATGCATCAGAGGTGATCCACGTGCAACTAACTGTGGCCAAAACTGCTATACACATTGTAACTTGCTACGGATTCAACAACATACCCCACGGTTACCGGCCCTCATTTCTTGGTGTACTGGATGGCAGGGTTCAGACAGGTACTACTGATGTGAGGCTGACACTACCCCACACTTAACTGGGATACCTACTCATGTACTGACACATTAGGCCAACGCTTTCTGGGATTCATAACCTCCACTCAGCTGGATCAACCCATACACACCACCACCAAGACCAACAATATCCTAGACATGGACATTACCAACATGTGACTGGTGTTCCACACCTGGGGTTATCCCCTCGTTGGTAGTTTCCAATATATGCATTAGTAACTGTATTTAGAGCACAACCTAGAGCTGTTTACTGAATTTCCTGTTTGCACTTCTTTTTAAAATCGTTTTTTTCTCAAAACTTGCATTTTATCTGTCTTTGGCCTAGCACTCTTGTGTGGGGTCATTTACTGCACTGTTATAACTTGTTGATACTTGTGAACCTTTGCTATCTCTGAAAAAACAAAACAAATCTTGCTTTTTCCCACTTTTCTGAGATTTAAAAAAGTTCAGTTACAGGCTTGCTGTTCTTGAACTGTTTGTAAGTTTCTGTGAGGCCATTTGTTGCTTGGGCTAAAGGGAAGTCTCTCTGTTGATCAGTGGCAGTGAAAAACATTGAGCAGCCTGCCTGCCCCTGTGGGAGTGGTTACTGACTTGAAATTGTAGTTTTATTGGCCATTTTGGGTCAATTCCAAAACTCCTTCATCTTCCTCTCTTAAAACCCTCTTTTGCGCGGTTTTGCACGTTTTTGTGCATAGCACAACAGCGAGCAGCGCCGCCTAATTGGGTTTAAACTATTCCTGGCTCCACAAAGTCTGCTCTTCACTTTTTCCCTTAGAACTGCTCTATCTCTCAATTTAAACACCATATTCTCATTCTAAGGCCCTTCACTGGTCCAATTAAGTAATCCTACAAGTTAGCACTATTAAACCATAAGCAGTAATTACTCTTATACTCTCTACGATTACCCTGTCCTCTATTGGTCCATCTTAAATTCAGTTTTCCTATATTACTCTAACATGTCCAAAGGTCAGTCAATGGTTTCCTCTCCAGTCCAGCTGGTGAATCTGGGAATTTTGAGGCAATGTTACAACTGTCTCATGTACATGGACAACCCTCTCCTCCTCCAAACAGGTTCAAATATATGTGAGAGATGCAACTATTTAGCTAAACTGGAGGCTGAGCTATCTCATCTCAAAACTGGTGTAACTAGTCAGGAGGAGAAGGTAACCTCACACAACACAATTCCAGTATCACATAGTCCCACCACATCAGCGAACCAAACACATAAATACACAAAAACATACTCGGAGGCTCTAAATAAAAATCTACCTAAGCAACAGAGACCTCCTAAGCAGACATCCAAGCAAACGCTACCTCAAAACAAAACACACACAACACATAACCCACAAAGTCAGTGTGCCAAGCAGCCACAGCCCTTAAGGCTGAATAACACACCTGATACTCTTGTAATAGGTGACTCTATTGTCAGACACACTGACGTCCCGCTCAACAGGCTGAACAAAAAGAAGGTCACGGTGAGCTGCCTGTCGGGTGCTAGGATCTGCCACATAACGCAAGCACTCAAGTCACTCCAAAGCAAATACAAATATGACTCAGTCATTGTACATGCTGGTGTGAATGACCTGAGATACCTCCTGGACTACATGAAAAGAGACATAGAGGAGCTCTCTGATCATGTAGCCCAGGTTGGTATGACCCTGACCTTGAGCAGCATCTTACCCTCACCTAGAATAGTGCCACAGTACAAAGACAAAATGATCGATTTTAACAATTGGCTAAAATTTTGGTGTCATTCAAAGGGGATCCAGTGTCTGTCAGCCTGGGATAACATGCTCGACAAGCCATGTTGCTTCGCTAGGGATGGCTTGCACCTGTCACCACTGTGCTTTCGGATATTGGCAAAGGCTTTTGCCACCCCCATAGTGCCTTTTTTAGGCAAGGCTCAAAAGTCAAACCCATCCCCATAGACAGAACAATGAACAAGAAACTAAGGGTAATGCTGCTAAATGCCAGAAGTCTTAAGCTCAAGATGCACGCACTCGAAGCTCTCCTCAGTATGGAGAACATCGATATCTGTGCAGTGACAGAAACCTGGTTCAAGGCTCCAGAGAGCACCCCAGCACTACCAGGCTATACCTCATATCATGCTTTTCGCCCCAAACCGGACCGAACCACAAAAGGAGGGGAGTTTCCATATTTATCAAGGATATCCACACCTCCAGGTTAGTGGCATTTCACAGTATGGAGACCATCCATGTGCAACTAACAGTGGGCAAGACTGCTTTTCAGTTTATAGCATCCTACAGACCACCCTCTCAAAGTCAGGAATCCCACTCGGCTTTCCTGAAAACATTGGAGAACATGAAGATCTCTCCGAACACCATTATATTGGGTGACTTCAACTACCCAAACATTGACTGGGAGCACTACTCAAGCCCCAGCACCTTAGCCCAAAGGTTCCTGGAAATTATAAACTCAAATGCTATGGAACAACTAGTCACCACTCCCACAAGAGGGGACAACATACTAGACCTGATCATTACCAACATGGGGACTCTATGCTCCACACCAGAAGTATATCCCTCATTGGTAAGATCAGACCATAAATTAATTTCACTGGATGTCCACATCCCGACCCCACCCCCAGCCCAGAAGACCACAGTGAAAAACTTCTCAAAAGTGAACTTCTCACTTCTCAAAACTGAAGTGGAATCCTTCAAGGCCCCAGGGCCAGTGGAAACTATGGCCCAAACTGCAGAATCCTATATAAACGCATTCTACGGACATCTCCAGGAATGCATGGATAATGCTATCCCAAACAAAACCAAGACCCAATCATCCAAAGGCAGGCGTCCAGTCTGGTGGATCCCTGCCATAAATAAACTGTACAACAGAAGGAGGAAGCTACTACATGATAGAGCAAAATCCCTAATAGGGAAGGCATCTCTGATCAGTACTAGCAAAAAATTACGATCCCTCATAAAATACTCCAAGGCCAGCTTCAGAGAAAAATTGCACAGGACACCAAAGACAATCATAAGGCTTTTTTCAGTTATGTTAGAAACCTGGGATGCAACTCCCAGACTTGTTCTGAGTTGATTATAAATGACAAAAAATACACTGAACCCACAGACATTGCCAATATCCTGGCAGACAGGTTCAGTGCAAACTCCCAAAAGAGCAAGTATATTTCCCGGCAGAGGGCTGCCTCCCAAACATCTCAGATGCTCAGGTGAAGGCTGCCCTCTCCAAATCAAAAAACACTGCTTCCATGGGACCAGATGGCGTCCCAGGTTGCATCCTACATGAACTCCAAGAGGAACTAATCCCTCAAATAAAACAGCTATACAATCTCAGCCTTACTACAGGATATGTGCCCACAGAATGGTGTACAGCAACAGTGGTCCCACTCCACAAAGTTAGAGCCTCTATGGACCATGGAAACTATCGCCCCATAAGCCTGACTAGCTTAGTCTGCAAGGCTATGGAGAGGATCATCATGGAGCTCATAATCAAAGACATTGGGGACCTACAGACACTAGATCCTACCCAGTTCGGCTTTGTCAAGGGCAGATCCTGCCTTTTGAACCTGGTTGACTTCTTCAAAACAGTCACCAAAGCCATAGATGAAGGGAAGGTAGTCCACACAGCCTATCTGGACCTTGCAAAGGCATTTGACACAATACCCCACTTGGGCATCATAGATAAGCTATCCAGCTTAAATATAAACCCCTATGTCACAAGATGGGTTGCAAACTGGCTCAAAGACAGAACCCACAGAGTGAGAGTTGCTGGAGCCATGTCAGACTCTAAACCAGTCACAAGTGGCATCCCACAGGGTTCTGTCCTGGGACCACTCTTGTTCGATATATACTTTTCTGAGGTACAGGCAAACGTGGGAGGACTATGGCTCACCAAGTTCACAGACGACTGCAAACTGGGCGCCATAATCAACTCTCCAGCTGACACAAACATCCTTCAAAAAGGTCTCACAGAGACAGATAACTGGTGCCAGTGCCATGGTTTAAAGCTAAATACCAAAAAATGTATAGTCATACCCTTTGACAAAAACAATGTGCCGACAATTACCACATAGGCGGAAACCCATTAAGTACAGAGAAAGTTATTAGGGACCTGGGGACCCAAGTTGATATCAATCTCTCCTTTGAAAACCACATTGCCAAAGTGGTTAGAAAGACCTTCTACATATCCCACCTCATCACAAAGGGTTTCACATCTAGATCGAGAGGTAATCATGCCCCTTTATCCATCCCTCATCAGGCCCATCATAGAATACAATGCCCCTTTTGGGATGTACCTTACCTGACACCTGCAGCAATTAGAAAGACCCCAAAAGTATCTCACCAAGAGGATCAAGGGTCTCAAACAGATGCCATATGCTGCTCAGTTAAAAAAACTCCAGCTCTACTCAGTTGCATACCGCCTACTTCGAGGCAATATATGCCTGACATACAAAGCTATGTCAAATCCAGAATTAATGGACATGCTCCACCTCAGTAAATCTAAATCCCTTAGAGCCACATGCTCGAGGGACTTGAACCTCAGCACAGAAATAAATAGAACTTGCTGGAGGGACAGGTTCATAACCCAGTGGCTCCCTTCGCTCTGGAATAGAATTCCAGTTCATGTGAGGCAGAGCACCTCACTGAATCTCTTCAAGAAGAATCTTGATAGGTGGATGGGGGATCATAGGTTTGTCCCAGGGATTTCTCCCGTGTCTCTATTAGACAGAGGCACAGTAAACTAAACCTTAAAAAGGGCACAGTATACTCAAATCAAGGGGTGGCGTAAGCCATACAGAATCGGGCTAGGCTTATAATTGCCCCAGGGTAGATAGCCTAGTATGAACCTATGAACCTATGAACCTATGCTAATCACCCTTGTTATCCACATCCCGGTACTGCACCCTTCACGGAATACACAGTACAAGATTTCTACAACGCCTACTTCAGACATCTTATGACAGCAGTAGTAAACATCATGACACCCGTGCAGATGGACAATGCACTTGCAAACACTGAAACATACACCAGTGCACTTCATTAGCACTTACACGACTACATGGATCATGCTATCCCAAACAGAGCCATGATGGTACCCACCAGATAATGGACGCCACTCTGGGGGTCCAGTTCCATGCACATAATGTACAACAGAAGGTGGAGGCTGTTGCAAAGTGGAGTACAATCCCATGGGTGGGGTAGCTCACTGGTCAGCCTCAGTAGGAATCAGGGATCCCTTATCACATCCTCCAAAGCTAGCTATGTAAACATTACTGCGACACATTCCAAGGACTACCACAAAGCATTATGGAGGTATGTCAGTACTCAATGGCAATACCCACATCTGCTCTGACATACGACAGTTAGGCAGGAACATTGCAGATCAACTGCTATTGGCAACAGCCTGGCAGATAGGTTCAATGCTAACTTTACACCCTCTCACTCCCTATAGGGCCAAAACCCATACAGGAACAATGCAGAGTCCCTACGGTCACAACTACGCAGTTCCAACCTGCACTCTCTAAGGCCTGGAACACAGACTCCATGTGACCGTCCAACATCCCAGGCTGTGATTTACACAAACCTCAGAATGACATGGCTCCCAACTTGGCCACCAGATTCAGTAATAGCCTTGTATCAGACATTGTGGCCCCTGAATGGCACACAGCAACAGTTATCACACTCCACACAGGTGGCACTACAATGAACCACAGGGACTATTGCCCTATACACCTGACTGGACTGTTCTGCAAGGCTATGGGGCACATCATCATGGAAGTCATTCACAGAGACATTGGTGGCCTCCAGACCTTTCATGCCACCCAGGTTGGATTTGTTAGGGCCAGACCATGGCTCCTGCAACTGATGGACTCCTTTGATACAGTTACCAGGGTAGTTGCTGATGGTAAGGGGGTCCACACAGCTTACATTGTCCTCTCATTGGCTTTCAGCACTGTTCTCCATTCTGGTATTGACAACATACACATCCACCTGCACATCAACCCCTACATCTCGGGATGTTATGCAAAGTGGCTCATGGACAGGACCCACACAATGAGGGTAGCATGCCGTGGTACCTACTGTAATTCAGTTATACTTGGCGCACCACAGTCCTCGGTCATAGGGCCCCTCATGTTTGGTATATGCTTCCCTGAGGTACAGGCTAGCACAGAGGGACTTTCCCTGAATAGGTTTCCAGATGACTGCAAACAAGGAGCCATGATTGATCAACCAGCTGATACAGACACCCTCCATATGGGTGTCACTGTGACGGATACCTGATGTCAATAATCTGGCCTCAAGCTGCATAACACAAGGTGCATAGACATCCCCTTTGGATTACACCAATCACCCACTGACTATCACAAAGGTGGTAGTCCCCTGCATACATGTGACATTATACGGGATCTTAGTACACATGTATATAGCACCCACTCCTTTGATAACCATATTGCCAATGTGGCGTGGATATCCTTCTACATGGCCACCCTTATCTGTAATGGGTTTGTAGCTGGAACAAAGGCACACATTGTACCTCTATAATCCTGACGTATGACATACGTTCAAGGGTACAACACCTCCTTTGGGGTGTACCTTACAGAACAGCAACAGCTTTACATACCACAACATTAACACACCACGCGGATTATTGACCTCAGAAGGATGATGTATGCAGCACAACTACGGACACCACAACTGTACACATTTGCATACCGCATACTCAGGGGTGACCTCTGCTGAACATACAGGGCCCATGTCCACAACGATATTTATGGATATACTCCACATAAGCAACATAAGCAAAGGCCACTGAGAGCAGCATGCTCATGGATATGTGCACAAACACAACAATGAGTAGGACGTGCTTGAGGGATACATTCCTGAACCAGACACTCACCATGCTTTGGAACATGATTCCTATGTACATCAAGCAGGGACACTCAGTAGCACTCTTCATGAGATACCTCGATGGGTGGATGGGAGACACACATGTACGCCAGGGATCACTGCAGTGGCTGTACTGTACACAGGTGCAGGTAACACATGGCTCTGCTGTTCACAGACAGGACACTACCCTAGGGAGGTGCCGCTGGTGAAAACACTGCCGTTGGGCTTACACATGGACTTGGCCAGACAGCATAGTACCTCACTATGAACCTGTAATGCTATTACATGTCCTTTGTGCATGGATAATTGAGTAGCTCTTCCATTTCAGTTAGCTATCATGCTGTTACAGTGTCCCATGACTACAAGCCATATGTATCCTGTTACTGTGTATTGTACATGCCAACAGACAATACCCTTTGTTTGCATGCTATAACAGTTATGCTGTGTAAAATATCTGACATATCTACCTACAATACTGTACATTACACATATTTTAAACATTATTCCATAATGCAAAGCATACTTGCACAGCAGGACCACCTTAGGCATGTTATTTTCATTATATGCCCTTACACATGCATACTGTGACAGTATATCAACATATAATATCCCCTGCTATGGCATGTACTTGTTGGAAAAACCCTACCACTGACAGCAGGTGGTGTGGAATTGTTTGTGTTTAAAGCCCTCATGTAGCATCCCTTGTGGTGTATGAGATGTTTACCTTGTGGCCCACAGCAGGACACACAATTTCTACAAGCGTTACTATGCTCAACAATACATCACTAGATAATGCCTTTTCCCACTTTATGCATTGCGTACACTTTAATTAATACAAAACAGGCTCTACATACACTGACATACTGAGTGTTCTACATACCTTGTTTCCGAGTCTTCGTAAATATCTCTCTTACACCTTTACTCTTTAAACGGTTCTATGGTATGAGCTTATGGTTTGAATGTATGCAATGCATCCTTATATACGTCGATACCTGTAACATGTGGTATCCTGCCGCCAGTTGGTGTTCCTGAGTAAATTATTACATGCACATCAGCTGTGCCATTACTCCATTCGCCAATTATGCAGCAACAGTGGGGTATAATTAAATTCTCCACTTGGGCGTTGCCCTTTTGCCCTACCTTTGGGGAGACTGCCTGTATGTGTTTTGTTGTGAAGAATTGCAACTGCTATTTGGAGAGACACGGATATTTTGAATGCATGTCCCCCGTGGATTGTGTGTGACGGCTAGAGTATGTGGTTCTACATGTGAGTGTACCTGTTATCTCAACCGTCTGATAAGGGACTACTGCAAACAAAACCTGTAACGTCGCCGTCTGTTCCATTATACAACAGCTAAGATTTCACATGGCGCCATTACAAATGTGTCTCTCACAAGGTATGTTAACGGTTCTGCAGATGTAATTGAGTGAGTGGATGTTTGTGATGTTATTACAGTCTGTATTGCAATTGTTTTGGGTGTGGGGAAGATGCAGGTGGGTGTACATAGCATACACAGGTTTGTGGGGACTGCATTTCTACATATTCCATATATGTGTGTGGGCTCCTTCCCTAATTGAAGACCTATCATTTAGTAGACTGAGAAACTATGGTTGTTACGGGCTTATACACTGAGTCATTGTTAACTGGTTTCTATATAGCATACAGGTGAGGTTGATACTTCAATAGCTCTGGAAATACATCGATATGTAAGGGAATGTTACTAAATGACAGCTGTCTCGTGTATTTCTGTCACAGATATTTGCACTCATTGCAGTTGTGTTGGTGACTGAACCTCTTTGGCATGGGTTGCCACCTTTTCAAATGGCCATAGTGGGACATTTGCAGGACACACATTGGTGTTTACAGGCCAACACATACCCATGGTCAGTACACAGGATAGAACATACTTTTATCCTGAATACATACTTATTCTTGAAGCACTTTAGCTACTTATCATGTTTCATGTAACATTTACGTATTTTAGATACAGGCATAACTATTTAATGCAACTATTGCATAATATATGGGACATAATTATATCCTACAATCTCGAACATTTGCACTTTTTAATATTTTTTGTTAGGACACAACTGCCCAGGGAGGGGCTGTCCATCTTAAAGTGGGACAGGTGGTAACCGTACGCCTACGGCCAGCTATGACCACACCTACTGTAATGATCTACCTCCAAGTTAGCACTAACAGACACATGATGCAAACACACACACACACATTACAGTCCCACAGAAATGCACATGGCACCCTCAACACACACATACATAGACTACAGCAATCACAAACACAGTTGAACACACTACCTACCTGGACCACAGCACCGGCAGCGATAACTAAATGTCCCTTAACATCGTGATAATGTTACTCTCAGTTCTAGTGTTCCGGTACTGTGGTCTTTCGGTCTTTCAGCCTCGTGATTACGTGTGTCGGTATGTGACACATTCGATAGTTGGCAGTATCCTATTTATTTGTACCTCCATGGCTGTGTACATGTCGTTGACCTATCTATATATTTGCAGATATAGGTGAATACGTATATATCAACTTATATCTCTCTATCACCCTTTCTATCTCTATTATATATATATATATATATATATATATATATATATATATATATATATATATATATAGAGAGAGAGAGGGAGAACACACCTTTCGTTGTGTACATGTCAGTGTATACTGTTTCCTGGACTCCACACGTTTGTGTTTTAACCTGTCACAATACACACCTGCTGTTGGTACATCTTGGGTAGCTTAGTGTTAGGTGATTGTGTACATGATTGCGTGTTCTACTCCTGGCACAGCAGGCACTATTAGTACAGGCATGAATAATGCTAGTTTCACCTGTTCTGGAAATCATTGATCGTGATCTGCGCGATATTCAGAAAAGCTTAGCCCTGTTTCGTGCATATCCGTATAGTCATGTTTAAACGACGCTTACCAGCACTTGCCAACACATAATCCCACTGACATGTGCTAAACCTGATCTGATGACCTGCATCCAACATCCATTATTCGTGCCTTCGGGATTACGTAACGTCCCTTGCAGGAAGTGGGACCGGGAACATGCACGACAGTCAGTGCATTTACCACTTGGGCATCTGGGATTTGTACACATGTTATGGTGTTTTGTATGTGGACTGTACTACGGCTGTTACTCCATACTGCAATCAAATGTGTAACTCAGTTATCTTACATATGGATGAGACCTATTAATGGTATGTCCAAGTGATGTTTAATGGATGTGCTCCAGCATTGGTAATGTATGTCACAGTGAGCCACACACTATAATGTGCTACACCTTCACACAACCATAGGTGGAGCATGGTGGGGTGACAGATACCTGTCATGGGTACTCCCCATGCTTTGCCACTACATCCCTGATTACATTATATGGAGCCCCTCATTAACACACCAGGTAAGCCATGCAGAGTGTGTGGGGAACAGTGATTACACAGATGGATCCCGCAATTGGCTCTGCTCCACTGAGGGACAGTTGGTTAATCAATGTGGAGAGGACAGCAGACACTGTTTGCCTTGGTTGATGAATGGCCTCTGACAATCAGGCATGTACCTACCGATGTACCTAGGAACCTATACATACAGTAGCAACATATGCTGTTAGGTGCGTGTACTGTTCAGGTGTTGACATTCCTTGTTCCAGTAGCTGTTGTGTGTGCAATGGTTGAGGGCTGCCTATGCAGGATTCACACAGTAGGCCACCTATACATTACAATTTACAGGTGGTTGTGTGTGTGTGTGCCATCCAGTTTACTGTGTGTTCAGGTGGAGAGGTGTGTCAGTCTGTAGGGGCCTACACTGTCAGTGTATGTGCTATACGTTCCCTCTTTGTCAAGGCGTGGGCATATTGGGTATGCCTCCGTCTGCCTACTGGTGCTGGCACAGGGTGCTCATGGTCTGAATCCCTCTGTGCCTGTGATGGCCTTGGCAATTGCGGTGGGCTGTGAGGACCTTCACCATTATGTCCCTGCTGCAGCTATTTCCGCAGGATCATATTATGTAGCATGGCACATACTATGAAGATGTGGGCACACATGCCTGGAGAGTGCTGCAAGGCTCCACCAGATATGTCCAAGTAATGGAACTGTGATTTCAGCATCCCAAACACACACTCTGTAATGATTCTGGTTTGTGCATGTACCTCATTATGGCGTTCTTGCATGGGTGTGTGTGCATTTCTAATGGGAGTCATCATCCACGGCTCCAGTGCATAGCCAGCATCCCCCACAAGGTGGCTATGTGGGATGTCCCCCCTGACAAATACCTGATACAGCTGTGAGGCATGCCAGATGTGGGAGTCATGGTAGCTTCCAGGGCTGCCAGCACACACATCCATAATAATGCCCTGGGCATTGCACATGACCTGGCAGTTGATGGAGTGGTATCCCTTGCAGTTTATGTAGTGCCTACCATGCTCACCTGGTGGTGACTTGATATGTATGTGCGTGCAGTCTATCACACCCAGTACCTCCGGGTAGTGTGCCACCTGGTGGAAGAGACGCATATTGCTGGCCAACTCCTCCTGAGTTTGGGGGAAGTATATATGCTCATTGGCATGTGGTAACATAGCATCCAGGAACTGGTGTAGTACCCTGGATGCTGATGCCTGTGAGATCCCCATTATATCTCCAGTTGGCCTTTGAAAGGTACCTGTGGCTAGTATTCACAAGCTTACACATACCTTTGTGTCCACTGGGATGGGTTCCCCTCTGTTGTTTCTGGATCTCAGGCATGGCCGGCACAGCTCAGCTACTTGCTGTAAGATATCCCTGTCCACCCTGTAACGCTCTACTATCTCCAGATCATGTAGCCCCTGGTAGGTTACCCTTTGTCCGAACACTCTTCACCTCCTCCGGAGCCTGCGGTGGTTGTCAGCATCATCCTCCACAACACCTTCAGTCTCTAACACATGGTGATGAATCACAGCTATGGCAGCTCCCAATATGTACATTATAAAAGTTCCCCATCTGTTTACACCGATGGTGCAGTGTTTGGGAATACACAGGTGTGTGTGAGGTGCCTTCACACTTTATACTATTCTGCTGTGAACACTGATGATGTCATAGGGTGTGTATGTACCATCTTAGCTACAGGGTATTTTATGTTTTACCACAGGTACTGCTATTGTGGTGCCTTTGGTGTTGAATTACATTTGGCTGCCGTGGATTACCTCTTGCCCTTTCCTTAACATTTCTTAACGTTTACCCTCCCATTTTCTGGCATGCATCCAGCAGCCTGCTTTCATTTGTACTTTCCAAAACCTGACTTATCTTATGACATGTGTTCTATGGCCGATCTACTGCAGGTTTGCTTGGCTCTGCTATGACAGTTCTCTTTTCTTTGCAATCCGACACCTCCCCTATCTTGTTCTGCAGGTTGCTGCAAGCAGACTTGTTAGCTGCCATCGATTGCCCACTGTGAGTTAATAGGTGTTAATTGCTCAGTTGTACTCCAATTACCCTACTGCGGCATTTCCTTATTTTCTTCCCCTAACCTTCCTGTTTGAGTTATGGTGCGCGGCGCGTGCGTCCGCTTACTGGGTTTTGGCACATTTTTATCCAAGTACACATGCGCTTTCGGGCACCATATGTGCTCTTAGCTAAACGATGCTATACCTACATCTCCACCCCTATCCTGCGGCTTTGCTTAGCAATGGGCAGGCCGGATTTGCATTGCTCCAATGTGCTTACAGCTATGGTGGCACACCCCACTGCTGATGTCATGTATACATCCAAACCACTCTTCGGTGTAGTAGCGCTGCACCGTATGGTACATCCTTAGACTGGCGGGACGTTTGCGATTCACTATTACTTGCCTCATTTGCATTGCATTGACTACTAATTCATAGTTACCACGCCGAACACTGTCACAGACCCTTAGCAACCCTTGCAGCTTGGTTGTGGTGTACCATGCATACCATTGAGTATTATGGTGAAATCATGATTTGTATTACATTGGATTTTATGACATTTGTGTATATTTTCCTTGTGTTCCCATTTGCGCACACATGCCCTGCAGTTGTACTTTGCGTTACTGTGGACATGACATTAAATGTTGTTTTTAGGTGTTGTGGATCATTTCTTATGCCATTGGCTGTATATTTAGCCATTGGCATATGTTAACTTTGTAATACATGAGTCTGGTCCGCTTTCATAGCTCCGATGTTCTGTTTGGAAAAATGTAAACCATTTTTTTTGGTTTACATTTCTGTGGGCTTACGCTATGCCTGCACCACTTCATGAATTGCTATGTACCTTCATTTGCATGGTGCAGTACTGCGCATGGGGTGATTAGCATACCTGTGCCGAGGGCTGTGCACATATGGTGTACGCTGGTAGTGCATGTGGAATTGGCTCATACCTGAATCGTTCTGTGGCCATATTTGGCATTATACCGCCTACGCTACACCTGCACCTGGTGCAAGCTTCCTGAATCCCGGGGTATATTTAAAAGTTGGGAACTGTCCTTTGCTATACAGGTTTAATTAATAAGGTTGGTAAGTAGCCTGTATTTGTTTGCAAACAAAGAATACATTTTAAATCAATATTGGAACATGTAGGTTATAGTAGTAACAGATCTATGAATTCCCCTGTAATAATGAGAAGTATGAGTAAATGTGTTTAGATGGGGTTAATGTGACTGTTTCCTCTTTTCCTAGGTAATAACATGTGATTGGAGGTATAATTGTGGCATTATGGGGAATTTATTTAGTGACTTGCTTAATCTGTTCTGCCTTTTATGTAGGCAAAACAGAACATGACTAAAATATATGAGCATGTTTTATGCTATTAAAAAGGGAGACACTACAAATGCACTATATAGGCATTCTCAGCAATGTAAGTTATTAAAAAAGTTTGTTTTTGTGTTAGGAAGAGTCATGTGGTTAGAGAATTGAGGTGATTAAAAGACTAGATTAGATTAGACACTAGAGAATATTACTGGCAGGTATTAATGCAACTAAATTTCTGGGATTAAATTATTTTAATATATATTAACAGTATCCTTGTGATAAAATTTTAAATGTTTTTAATGTGGTTAATTTATGTGTTATGTATTAAGATAATGTAATAATTTTGTTTATTCCCTTTTATTTTGGTTAAAAATGGAGTAATATGCTGGTCATATGACTAGCTGGTCATGTATGGTCAAGAAATGTTATATAATGCGTAATTAAACATTTGTGATTGTTCTGATGAAGTTCCATTAAAGGAATGAAAGTGCTAACATTATTAAAGCAGTTTTTTTCTTGTGTATTTTTTGTGCAGTTAAAGTTTTCCTTTTTTTGTATTTTTTCAGTTGCCAAACTGCAAAAACCTTTTCCACCATGAAGATCCCACTGCTTATTTGAAATACTTTACTGCCAGGTGTTATGCACCTGTAAATAATTGTATAGATGCATCTGTCCTCTTAGAAATAGATACAATACAAAACTGAAAAATAATTCCCTAATGGTGAAACCCTAATATAAACAAGCTCTATAACAGAAGGAAAAAAAAACTCTTTGCATGCAAAAATAAGTCTATCTCTTGTGAAGCCAGAAACACACTTGCTAAACTAAACAAGGAACTCCAAATCCTGATCAAATCAAACAAAGCTAGATATTGGGTAAAAAATTGCCAACCAGGTGAAAGATAACCACAAAGCCTTCTTTAATTCTTAGAAATCTCAGAAACTATGCCCAATATTGTACAAAGCTAACAGTAAATTATACCACATACTCATACCTAGAGGACATTGCCAGTGTATTAATAGACAAAATTTGACTCCAATTTCACTCCCTCTCCCCTCCAATATTCTCACGTCATATACCCCCAACTAAACACTTCATCAAATATCCCAAGAACAAGTTCCCAAGGCACTGACACCAAGAGCACTATGTTTATGGGAATGGATAATATACCAGGCTACCTACTGGCTAGCCTGAAACATGAACTGTTAGACCTCTGCAGATGATACTCAGCATCAGTTTTTAAACAGGCTTATGCCAGGTGAATAGAGGTCAGCAACATGCATCCCTTTGCACAGAGGTGGGTCTAACACAAACCCAGTTAATTACAAAAGCATAAGCCTGACTGGAAACATCTAGGGAGCTCTGACCATCTAGCCATCATGCTGGTTCCAGCTTATAAAGCCATACTGAAAACCAGTACTAGAAAACAAATACGGATCTGGCCCAAGGGAGCAATCTCAGCTGTACAAGACTGCTTCAACTGTACAGACTAGTCAGTGTTTAGAGAAGCTGCTGTGACAAACAACCATATTGACTTGGACACATACACTGAGCTGGTCACAGCTTATATTTCTAAGTATGTGGAGGATGTAACAAACACCAAACTCATCACTATATGGGCAAATCAAAAACCTTGGTTAACTAGTGAGGTGTACCAGCTCTTGAAAGTAAGAAATGCAGCTTTCAAATACCAAGATATGGAAGCTTTAAGTGTGTCCAGAGTCAAACTGAACAAAGGTACCAAAGAGGCATAAAGATCCTATGGTAGAAAAATACAAAGCCACTTCAGCTACCGGAAGGATAACAGGCAGCTATGGAAAGGAATTTAAACCATCACTGACTACAAGCCTACATCAGCTTCATGTGATGATAGCATCGAGTTTCTGAACCAACTGAACAAATTCTTCAGTAGGTTTGATGCTGAAAAAAACAACAGCATGCAGAATCCCTGAAGACAAGGATACTGCAGTGCTAAGCTTCAATACAATCAATGTCACCAGAACCCTAAAATGTCTGAACCCGAGGAAATCAGCTGGCCCTGACAACATCATGGGCAGGGTACTAAGGGAATGTGCGACGGAACTGGCTCCAGTACTCACTGACATCTTCAATACCTCACTCCATCTAGCCAGTGTTGCGAAATGCTTCAAGGAGATGACTATCCTTCCTCTACCCAAGAAACCACAGCCAACAACTCTGAATGACTACCAACCAGTTGCTTTAACCTCGATGGTAATGAAGTGGCTGGAGAGGCTGGTCAAAGATCATATAGCCTCAATCTTACCTGTGATGCTGGATACACTGCAATTTGCATACAGGACAAACCGCAGTCTAATATCGAAGGTACATCAACTGGGCATAGACTCTCCTTTATGCAATTGGATTCTGACTTTCCTTTCTGAAAAGCCTCAAAAGGCTCATGTGAGAGAAGTATCATCCTGAGCACAGGGGTACCGCAGGGTTGTGTCTTAAGTCCTCTCCTTTTCACTGTTCTGACACATGACTGCATGGCCAGACATGAGATGAATAGGATAACCAAATTAGTGGACGACACCACTGTTATAGACCTGGTCAAAGACAGAAAGGAGGAGGCATACAGGAATGAGAATGATCAACTACTGGTCTGGTGTGACAACAAGAATATAGCACTGAATGTCAACAAGACAAAGGAGTTGATTGCTGAGTTCAGAAGATCTCAAGTACCACACAAACCTTTAGTATTGAAAGGAATGATGGTGGAAAGAGTCAAGAGTACAAAGTTCTTGAGTGTTCATATCATGGTGAACTCACCCTGGTCAGTCCATGTATCCAGCATAGTTAAAAAAGCTCAGCAATGCTTGCACTTTCTAAGGAAATGTAGGAAGGCAAAATTACCAAGCTCCATACTTCAGACCTTTTATAGAGGTACCATTGAAAGTGTACTGACCAACAGGATTGCAGTCTGGTATGGGAGCTGTAACAATTAGTATCAGAAGGCTCTCAAGAGAGTTGTAAGGTCAGCAGAAAGAATCACTGGTACCTCCCTTACACCTCTGGAAGATCTAAACAAATGACAGTGCATTGACAGGGCGATCCAACACATCCTGCCAATGTTTTTAATAAGTGTGATATTTATTTATTCAACAAGTTTATCAATGTATTCATTACTGATGTTTAAGTATAATACCAGGTTTTGAGCTGAATGATATGGATGTGAGTGGGTTAATTTTCAAATGTACTGTGGTACTGGTACTCATGTGATTTTTTTTGCCTTAATTGGTATTTAAGTGATAATTGTTGTACGTTTCACTGACTCTGATGAAGCCCTATTGTGGGTGAAAGCACTTAGTCAGTCTTGTTTTCCATATTAAAGCTGATGTTCTTTCTGGCTCGGGTCTACTTATTTTACTAGTTCTACATTTGTATTTTATTACATCCTGCCAATGGTCTGTACACTTGCCTCTCATCAGGCAGGAGATACAGAAGCATGCATTGTAAGACCACCAGACTAAATAACTGTTTATTTTCGCTCTCCATTAGACTGTTGAACTCTTGGGAAAAAATGTACCATGAGTCTGTCAAAACACTCAACCACTTCTGTTACATAACTAGCCTATCAAGTGGCTTATTTTATGGATGTGGAATAACCAAGTGCAATACTAAGGTAGCTCACCTACCACAATGAAGGACTGTAAAGTGCAATATGCAAACTGTGCAATAATTCAATCTAATAGCTATGCTCCTATTGTTTCAATTTTACTTTGACAATATTACCTTCATATTGTTCCTTGTCTTCCTTGTCTTCTGTTTAGGGATGGGTGTGGGTCACTGCTGTCCTACTTTACTTACTAATTACTATTTATTAAATTTCTACTGTGCTATTTTATTAACTTTTCTGTCTATATGTGCAACTGTTTCCTGCATTGAGAATGAAGCATTGTTCATAGGTTCATAGGTTCATAGGTTCATACTAGGCTATCTGCCCGAGGGCATTTACAAGCCTAGCACGCCACCCCTTTAGTATGGGGAACTATACCCATTATTTTGCTGTGCCTCTGTCGAGCAGTGACACTGAGGTAATCCCTGGGGTATATCTGCGATCTCCCATCCATTGGTCAAGATTTCTCTTGAACAAGGCCAGCGAGGTGCTCTGCCTCACATGTACCGGGATTCTGTTCCACAGCATAGGGAGTCTTTGGGTGATGAATCTATCCCTCCAGCACGCCCTATTAATAGCCGTGTCGAGGTTTAAGTCTCCCCCTTGTGGCTCTGATGGATCTAGATTTTTGAGGTGAAGCATATTCATCAAATCTGGGTTTGACATGGCCTTGTATGTTAGGCAAAGGTCACCTCTGAGCATTTATAATGGCGACTGAATAGAGCTGGAGTTCTTTCAGTCGGGCAGCATAGGATAGATTTTGAGACCCTTTATCCTTTTGGTGAGGAACTTTGTGGCCTCTCCAGCTGCTGCAAGTGTCGGGTCAGATACATTCCAAATGGGGCATTGTACTCAATCATTGGTCTGATGAGTGATGAGTAAAGGGAGACTATAACCTCCCTTGATCTAGATGAGAATCCCTTCATGATAAGGTGGGCAATGTAGAAGGTCTTCCTAACTACTTTAGCTACATGGGTGTCGAATGACAGACTACTATCAACCTGGGTCCCCAGGTCCCTGATAACTTCTTCTGTGCTCAGTGGATTGCCTCCTAATTGGTAGCTAGGGGTAACCTTGTTTTTCCGAAGGGTATGACTATGCATTTTTTGGCATTTAACTTTAGGCCGTGGCTCTGGCACCAGTTATCCGTTTCTGTGAGACCCTTCTGAAGGATATCTGTGTCAGATGTGTTTTCTACTATGAGTTTGCAGTCATCTGCAAACTTTGTCAGCCATAACCCTCCTGTGTTTGCTTGTACTTCAGAAAAGTAGATGCCAAACAAGAGTGTGGGACACCACTTGTGACAGGCTTTGAGTCTGACATGGCGCCAGCAACTCTGACCCTGTGGGTTCTGTCACTCAGCCAGTTTGCAACCCATCTTGTGATGTATGGGTTAACATTTAAGCTGATGAGTTTTTCAATGATACTCGAGTGGGGTATTGTATCGAAGGCCTTAGCCAGATCGAGGTAGGCTGTATGGACTGCCTTTCCCTCATCAATGGCTTTGGTGACTGTTTCAAAAAGTCAACCAAGTTTAAAAGGCATGATCTGCCTTTGACAAAGCCAAACTGGGTTGGATCCAAAGTCTGCAAATTCCCAATGTCTTTATTTATGAGGTCCATTATGATCCTCTCCATGGCTTTGCAGATAAGGCTTGTCAAGCTAATGGGCGTAATTACCAGGGTCGGTGGAGGCACCGCCTTTGTGAAGTGGGACCACAGTTGCAGTGCCCACCCCTGGGCAACGTATCCAGAGGTAAGACTTTGATTAAACAGCTGTCCTAGCTGTGGGTTTAATTCCTCATTGAGTTCGTGGAGCACACAGCCGGGGACACCATCAGGTCCCATGGATGCTGTGTTTTTGCTTTGGAGAGAGCAGTTCTCACTTGGGCTGGAGATGTTTGGGGGCTGCAATCATTTGGTATAGATATCTCCTTGGGGAGGTGGTGAGAAGTTTGCACTGAACCTGTCAGCCAGTATGTTGGCAATGTCTGTAGGATCAGTAATCTTCACATCATTTTGAACTAGTTCTGAGCATATCTGGGAGTTTCCTCCTAGGTTTCTAACATAGCTAAAGAAGGCCTTATGATTGTCTTTTGAGTCTTTAGCTATTTTTCTCTCGAAATTTGCTTTGGATGATTTTATGAGAGCTCTTAGTTTTTTACTTATAGTGATCAAGGGTGTCTTACCTTTTAAGGATTTTGCTCTATCTTGTAGTAGCTTCCTCCTTTTGTTGTAGAGTTTGTTTATGGCTGGGGTCCACCAGACTGGACGCTTGCCTTTGGTACAAAGAGTCTTTGTTTTGCTTGGGATTGCCTTATCCATGCAGTCCTGCAGGTGCTGGTAGAAGGCATTTGTAAGTGATTCAGCTTGAGTACTGTTTCCTTAAAGGAGACCACACTAGTCTTTAGAAGTGTGAAGTCGGCTTTTGGGAAGTTCTTTACTGTGGTCTTTTTTATTTCAGGTGGGGGTGGGATGAGGACCTCCAGCGAGATTAGTTTGTGATCTGATCTCACCAGTGAGGGGTATACTTCCGGTGTTGAACATTGTGCTCCCATGTTCGTGATGATGAGATCGAGTATGTTATCTCCTCTTGTGGGAATGGTGACTAGTTGTTCCATGGCATTTGAGTTTATGAATTCCAGGAACTTTTGGGCTAGGGTGTTTGGGCTTGAGTAGTGTTCCCAGTCTATATTTGGGTAATTGAAGTCACCTAGTATGATGGTGTTTGGTGATACATTTATCCCCTCTAGTGTTTTCAGGAAGGCCATGTGAGGTTCCTGAATTTGTGAGGGTGGCCTGTAACATGCTACTATTTGCAGAGCAGTCTTGCCTACGGTTAATTGCACCTGGATGGTCTCCGATGCATCATGCGTTGCCACCAGTCTTGAGGTGTGGGTGTCCTTGATGAATATGGATACCCCCCCTCCTTTCTTGGTATTTTCCTGATTTTGGGGCCGGAACGCATGATATGAGCTACAATGCTGTGTAGTTCTGAATGACAATAAAGTTTTCTTTGACTTTGCCTTTGAAAAGGATCATTATGGAACTGATAAACAATGTTGTAGGTGCTTACAGACTCTCAAAAACAACCAAGCTCAGATTCATTAAGGGCAGGCCCTGCCTACTTAAACAGGGTGACTTCTTCCAAAAGGTCAGTGAGACAATGGGCAAGGGCAACTCAGTGTTTACTTCTTATCTGGATCCTGTAAAAGCATTCAATATCACCTCAGACTCATGCATCCCATATAAACTCTCTCAGATAAATGTTAACTCCTGTGTAACTCACTGCATAGCAAACTGACTCACAAATAGAACACAGGAAATAAGTCTGATTGGCTCTACTTCCTTCAAAACACCTGTCACTAGTTGAGTGCCTCAGGGTTCAGTCCTTGTGCCACTTCTCTTTGGCATTTATTTCTCAGAGGTCAAAGCTAATGTTAAGGGACTGTGGTTGTTCAAGTCTGTAGACAACTGCAAGTGTGGCGCCATCATTAACTCTCCAGGTGACATCATAATCCTACAAGAAGGCCTGTCCCAAACAAACAGTTGATGCCAAAACCATGAATTGAAACTAAATGCCAAGAAATGTATAACTGAATTCTTTGCCAAGCCTGACTCTCTTTGTAACTACCAATTGACAACACCTCACTGGAAAACTGATCCTGTAGTTGGAAATCTGGTAACCTGTGCTGACAAAGAATTTTCATTTAATCGCCACATATCTAATATTGAAAGTATGACCTTTTTCATCATCCAGCTTATATTCAAGGGTATGGTCACCAGATCCAGAGACATAATTGTTCCAATATACTTAGCACATATTCAGCCAATCATTGAGTATAATGCCTCTTTTGGTATGTACCTGTCCAAACACTTGAAACAGATGGGCTGATCACAATGTTTCCTCACTAAAAAAAATTAAGGACCTTAATCATAAAAACTATGCAGAATATCTCAATGCCTTGTCTGTCTTCTTGTCATCATACAGACTACTGAGATACTTCCACCACCTTCTGCATAGAGCCTCTGCAGATACTTTTCTATTGGACCTATTACGCAGAAGTCCACTGATCGTATAAACACCTGCTCTAGGGACCTCAGTCTCCTTTGCAAGATTACCAGAACATGCTGGATGGATAGGTATGCACCACAGAGAATATCAGTTCTATGGAACCAGCTTCCTCGCCACATAAAGCAGAGTACCTCTCTTACTCTATTGTAATGCAACAAATGGATGGATAACCACAAATTAACACCTGGTTTAGCTCCAATGGTTCTCATGGACAGGGGAAACATGTAAGTAATCAACATATACTTATGTGGCCTGTCTTTTACCATGGGAATGTAGGACAAGGCTTCTTTAAGGTTCTCACAGATCAAAAGCCTAGTAACTACGTATGGACATATGAAGCTATTCCAAGTGCTTTCATACATTTATGTTCTTCCTTAACTTTGGACAGTGTAAGAAATGGTGCCATGCTTGGTGTGGTCAAAGCATATGGCACAGCATCATGCTAAACTTTATCATGACTTGTTTACAGTGTAAAAGGGCAACTGCAATGTCTTGGCTTACTTTATTTATTCTGTTATGTGTTTAGTAAATTATTTATATATAGACCATATAGCAAACATACCCAGAATTTATAACTGTGCCCCTTCTACTCATACATGGCTAAAGGCTAGAAATTTACCAACACACTTGAGTTTGCCTGCAGAGCTACATATTTCTGTTTCTGATTAACACAACTGTGGATGCTTTGAAATGCTTCTCCACATAAAATGTGATATCACAGTAAAATTGTTCCTTATATCCATCTTTAAAATAGCTGGATTTCTATCCATAGTGAGTCTGACTTAACAGGAAAATGCTTTCAGAACACTTTTCTTAGTTCTGCTTTACATAGCCACTTCATTATTTCAGTTTTATTTTTATTAATGTATTGATGTATTAATTTATATAAGAACAACAATGAAAATGAATTCAAACTAGCAAAATAACAAAATCAAGCAATGTGCCATTTCTAGTGAGCAGGCTATACAAAAATGTATATAGCTACACTTCACATAATGCAAAAAAAGCATCACAGACCCAAATAATATTACTACTGTACAACTCCCCACCTATGCGCATGCACCCTTACACACACATACACACACACACACACACACACACACACACACACACACACACACACACACACACACACACACACACACACACACTGTATGCATTTCTCTCTTACCTTAACCTAATCCCCTTCTCACTTTAACTTTTGTTTCCCCACTTTCCTGGGTGCATAATACTGTATAATAAGTCCTGATACATTTTCCCTGTGTCTTTCCTCCTCCATGACACATCTCTTTTCTACGTTTAAACTAGACAACTCTTAACCCACCCACCTAGCAAATGAATTATTGTCTTTTCCATCCAAATTATGGTATATTTTTACTTCCTAGCCCTAGAAAACAAACTTTACAACTTGTTTTCCAAACATATTTTTCTGTTCTCAAATCACATCTTCCTAACACTTACATATAAAGACACACCACCAGAATATATGGATATTACCCCCATCTTCACCACACCTCCAACATGCCCCTCCAAGAGGCATGAAAAATCTGTAGTGGAGTTCTTTATCATAAATGTTGCCAGTGCATTTGGAGGTTTTCAGTTTGTCTTCTAATTTTAAACAAAATGCCCATTCCTCTTCAGAAAACTGTGTATCTTTCTTCTCTCACCATTTTAATCTCAATCTTTCTATCTTGCTTCCATATTTATGTTACATAAGAATACTATAACATTTACTACACATTATTCTCTGTATTCCAAATGGTACTCTTCTAACACCATAAGGAATTCTCACATTCTCCACCCTGTATGGAATCTATACTGGATCTGTTCCTTTTAACAAACTGTTGATTGCATGTTTTAATGCTCAAAATTGAAATAAGCATGTTCCAATAGGCCAAATCTAGACAAAGATTCCACCCAGTCCTGAAACTTAACACTGCATTCACACTCTGAAGTAAACTCTCTATAGTACTAACTGTCCATCAGGTATGCCTCCCCTACCCTCTACCCCCATTCCCTCAGTAGCCTTAGTCATCCTTTAGCAATTTTCACCCCTCTTCCAGTTATACTTTGAATTTTCTTTACTCAGGAAACCTCAGTGGAAATTAATGCCACATGTCTACTGGGTTCTACCTGAAAAGGTCAAATACCCACAATACTGAATCCAAAATGATTGAGACGACATCAACAAAGTGGCAAAACATCAACACCACAGATTACCAAACTTTTTCACAGGGAAAATGAACAGGTGGCCAAACTGGGAAAGTTGCCCTTTTCCCCACAATAGTGTGATTACAGAGTTGGTATATTTAGTTATGGGGGTGTGAGAGGGTGTAGGGTTTGACATAATGCATTTTGTTTTTTGTAGCATGTTGGACAACTGTCCATTTTCCCTGTGAAAAAGTTCGGTACTCCATGGTGTCGGTGTTTTGCCATTCCGGCAATGACATCTCGATAATTTCAGATTCGGTATTGTGGGGATTTGACCTTATCAGGTAGACCCGTCTACTGGCAAATAGCATTCTAGGAAGAATCATTATTTCTATTAAATTAATTCTACCTGTTAAACACCCTTATTTACCAAGTTGCCAATAGTAAGGATATTTGCTGATATAACACTGAATAATTACTAGTTTTTAGTGCTGTCCATCTCAATTTCCCTCATCATTAACCCAGATTCTTTGTGTCAGTTGTACTAACTATCCACTGCTCTCCTATTGGAACTGAGACCCTACATACCCTAACTTGAACAGTTTTAGTCTATTTGCATTCCACCCATGAAAGAGTTTTAAACCACTCAAAAATATTAACTTCTCCCACTAGAATAAGATCTAATCTTGTCATTGCCAGGATACAATCATCAGAAAACATGCCAAAGAATTTTTATTTCATGGGATATTCTACAGATAATAATGAATTTGCTGTGCCAAGGTCTCCAAAGCTAAAATGAATAATACAGGAGAGAGTGGGCACCCTTGTCTGGTACCTCTACCAATTTCAATGTTCTGGGATACACACCCATTTATTAACGACTGAATTTTAGCATTTCAATACAATGCAGATACATAATTTAGAAATGTTACAATAGACACAGTACAGGTGAATCAAATCCAGCCAATGTACAGGGATAAAGAAAATTTAATAACACTACAAAGAATCTAGAAATCAAATGAAACAAGCAATACAACAAATACTTAACTGAAGTTAGAACAAAAACATGGTGATTCAGTTAAGTGTTTGTTGCACTGATTGTTGTAATTGGTTTCTGGATTTGTTGTTGTGTTATTAAATTTTCTTTATGCCCATATGTTGGCTGGACTCAGTTCAAATCTACTGTGCCTATTTTAGTGTTTTGTTTGGTTGGTGGTGAGCTTTGCTCACAACTTTGGCACTGATTGTATTTTCATGGACAATTTAGAAATGTTTTACCTAGCCCCACTTCCTTTAACACTTTAAATGGAAAAGCCCATTCAAGTGAATCAAATACTTTTTTATGTCAGAAATAATAGTTCCATCATTCTCCCATCCTTCCAAATCTGCAGAAGTCAAATACTTTCTTAACAACCACTGGTTACTCTTAGCAGATCAGCCCTTAGCAGACCCACTTTGGTTAATGTGCACCAGCATTGACTGATACTTTTGCAATCTCTTGGCAAATATTGCTGATGAAATTTTGGCATTGGCATCACTGTTGATCAATGAAATGGATCTATAATTTTCTGTCCTCCTTATATCCTGCACATACTCAGGGAGTAAAACTACCAACTTCCCTGTAATGGACTCCAGTGACATGGTTGTTGCTCCAATATTTAATATCTATGCTAAATAGATAGTCAGATTTTCTGGAAAAAAGTTTATAAAACTCCAAAGGAAATCCATCATTGCACAGAAACCCTCCTTGAGGTTTTGTATTGCATCTACTATTTTTTGAACAGTAATGTCTTTCTCTATTGCCTCTTGCTCTGCCTCAGTCGATATCTGACTTTCCAAACTAAAACAATCACCCTCGTTTTGAAAAACACTATTGTTCTTAATTTATGAAGCATAAAATAAAGTAGAAAATGTCCAAAATACCTTTTGAATTGCATCTGGTTACGATACAATATTACCCATTTTATTAAAAGCTGAACTTATGCATCTATATGTCTGCCTATCTTTCACTCTTGATGACAGCCACTTGACAAATTTCTCACCCCAAATCACCAAAAATCCTGAAACTATATAAGCCCTTTTTAGACCATAGTAATTTTGCACTCCTGAATCCTTGATGCAATGTAACTATTTGAATGAAATACAGCATCCATTTTCTTCTGAAGGGAACTTAACTCCTGTTACCAAATTAAAAATGATGAAATAAAATTCTTGCTGTAAAAAAGAATAGCAGCAACTATATCCAACGTCAAGAGAAAAACTTTAATAAAAGAAGCAAAGCTTTTGGGTCCACGCCCTTCCTTAATACTAAAACACATTTACATCAACAGTTAAAACTTTAAATAGGAACACAAAACCATCACATGACTACAGCCAGCCAACCATGTGATAGAACAACATTAAAAAAATACTTAGAAATACATAGAACTTAAAAATCAAAGTTTGTTCTGTTGTAGTTTAACTAAAATAGGTTTTAATGATACAGCACTGTTTAAACCGGGGGTGGGGGGGTGGGGGGTGATCAGCCATAAGGCGTAGGGGGGGGGGGGGTGATCAGCCATAAGGCGTAAAATCCACTCATATTCTTTAATTTCAAGCACATTATTTAATTTCATAGGTTCATAAGTTGGTACTAGGCTATCAGCCCTAGGGCCTATACAAGCCTAGCCATAACAATTCCGTGGCTATTTCTTCCCACTCTATTTACTTCCCTGGACCCCTGTCTAGCGGGGCAACTGACATGATCCCCAGGGTGAATTTCCTTTCTGTCATCCAATCTTCAAGGTTCCTTTTGAAGAGGGCCAAAGAGGCACTTTGCTTGACATGTATGGGCAATCTATTCTAGAGTCTGGGGAGTCTCTGGGTCAGGAACCTATCCCTCCAGCATGTTTTGTTTATTGTGATGACAAGGTTTAGATCTCTGGAGCATGTGGCTCTGAGGGATTGGGATTTCTTTAAGTGTAGCATGTCCAACAGTTCTGGGTTTGACATGGCCTTGTATGTTAAGCAGAGATCACCTCTGAGTAAACGATATGTGACAGAGTATAGCTGGAGTTTTTTAAGGTGGTCAGCATAGGGCATCTGCTTTAGGCCTGTGAGTCTTTTAGTGAGATATTTCTGCAGCTTTTCCAGTTGTTGCAGATGTCTTGAGAGGTACATACCAAGTGGGGCATTGTATTCTATAATGGGTCTAATGAGGGATGAGTACAGTGGGACAATGACCTCCTTTTTTCTGGATGAAAAGCCCTTAGTGATGAGGTGTGCCACATAGAAGGATTTCCTGACTGTTCTGGCGATGTGGTTATCGAAGGTGAGACCACTGTCCACCTGTGTCCCTAAGCCTCTTATCCCACTTTCGGTGTTTAGTGTACTGCCACCTATATGGTAATTCATGGGTACATGTTTTTTCCCAAAGGGGATAACTATACATTTCTTGACATTGAGCTTGAGCCCATGGCTCTGGCACCAAGCATCTGTTTCTGTAAGGCCTTTTTGTAGAGTATCCACATAATTTGGGGATTCAATAATGGCTCCCAGTTTGCAGTCATCTGCGAACTTTGTTAGCCAGAGTCCCTTAGTGTTGGCCTGTACTTCAGAGAAGTAGATGCCAAACAAACGAGGTCCCAGGACTGAACCCTGAGGTACTCCACTTGACACTTGTCTGGAGCTGGATTTGGCGTCGGCTACTTTTACAGTGTGGGTTCTATCAGTAAGCCAGTTACCAACCCATTGGGTGATGTAGGGATTAATGCCCAGCTTAGTAAGTTTATCTATGATTCCAGAGTGGCGGATGGTGTCAAAGGCCTTGGCAAGGACTAGATAGGCTGTGTGGACCCCCTTACCCTTGTCTATGGCTCTGGAGACTGATTTAAAGAAGTCAATCAGGTTCAGGAGACAAGATCAGCCCTTCACGAACCCAAACTGGGTGGGATCCAGTGTTTGAAGGTTGCCAATGTCTTTGTTTATAAGTTCCATGATAATACGCTCCATGGCCTTGCAGATAAGACTCGTCAGACTGATGGAACGGTAGTTTCTGGGATCCAAGGTGGATCCCCCTTGTGGACTGGGATAACTGTAGCTCTGCGCTACTCAGTGGGCATGAAACCTGAGGTGAGGCTATGATTAAACATGACGCTTAGGTGAGGTGCCAGTTCATATTATAGTTCATGTAGTACACAGCCCGGGATGTCATCTGGTCCCATGGATGCTGTATTCTTAGCTTTGGAGAATGTGTTTTTTACCTGTGTGGGCCGTATTACCGAATTTGGCAATCTTCCGGTATTGAGATGGGCCATTTAGGGGGTGAGAGGGGGGTGAAGTTGGCACTGAATCGATCTGCCAGGATATTGGCAATATCCTTGGGATCAGTATATTCTGTTGTAGCTCAGAGCAGATCTGAGCATTGCCATTTAGATTCTTGACATAGTTATAGGATGCCTTGTGGTTGTCTTTGGAATCTTTGGCAATTTTGTTTTTATAACTAGCTTTGGAGGATTTTATGAGGGATCTCAGTTTTTTACTGAGGTTGGTAAGGGAGTTTTTTGCATCTGGGATTTTCCTCTTTTCTGCAACAGTTTCTTCCTTTTGTTGTAAAGTTTGTTTATGGCAGGGGACCACTAGATTGGCTTCCTTTTTTTGGATGAGAGCATCTTGGTTCTATTTGGGATGGCACGATTCATGCATGAGTGGATATGCTCATACAGTTCCTTAGTGTAAGATTCAGCAATTGAACTTTCAGTTCCCGTCTGCATGGGTGTCATGAAGATTGTCACTTCTGACTTGAGTGGCATGAAGTTGGCTTTTGAGAAGTTTTTTATGGAGGTTTCCTTACTGGGGAGTGGGGGTGGGATGTGGAAGTTAAAGGTGATTAGCTTATGGTCAGACCTGACTATCGAGGGGGTGACCATAGGTGTGGAGCATTGATTTCCCATGTTGGTAATGACCAGGTCTAGGATATTGGAGCCCCTGGTGGGACTATGAATTAGTTGATCCAGGGCATTGGAATTTATGAATTCCAAGAACCATTGGGCAAAGATGTTGGTACAAGTCACCTCCTTTAATAGATTTATAAACTATATCTATTACCCTGAACTTAAATTTATGCAGATTATCTGTGCACAATATGTGCTTACATAATGCATTGCTCTCATTTCTCCTATGTATATCCGATTTATGTTCTATAATGCCCTCCTTAAATTTTATTGTGGTTTTGCCCACGTAAAATGAAGGGCACGACATACAGGTAGCTAAATAGACCACATTGACAGTAGTACAACTTGCTGTCAATTTAAAATTATAGTTTGCCTTTGTAATGGGATGTTCAAAAGTCTCACTTCCTTTACCTAATAAACATGTACAACTCATACAACAAAATGTACCCATTCTTGTAACTGGTAATGGGCTTAATTTGGAAGTAAAATCTTTATAGCATAATTTGCTTTTTAGATTTCTCAAGTTTCTATAACAAAAATAGGGTTTATCCCCTACAACATTCTTCACTTCAGAAGAGGCCATTAAAATTAGCCATTTCTTCTCTATGATTTGTTTTACATAATATGACCGCACATTAAAAGTCATAATATATCTAATTTTCTCCATACTGGGCTTACAAATTTCAATAAATATTTGATCATCTGTTCCCACCTTAAAAATGGGTTTAGCAGTCATTCCTCTTTCTGTTATAACCTTATTACGTAATTCTAACACTTGTGTATAATCATATCCACTTGACATAAATTCAGCTTTCATGGCTTCCAATTGTTGAAGAAAAAAGGAATCATCAGTGTTAAATTTACTTGCCCTTCTAAACTGTGCTAGCATAACCCCTCTGAGGACATGAGGCACTAGTATACTATGTCTGCTCAAATATCTTCCAGCATGTATCTCTTTCTTGTGAATGCTGGTTTCAATGATGCCATCCTTAATGTCTAAATTTAGGTCCAAAAATGTAGCATTACTAGCAGAATATTGCATCTTAAACTTCAAAAAAGTTGTAGTATTGTTTAAATACTCTACATATTCATGTAGTTCTAGGTTGGTACCTTTCCATACAACGAAACAATCATCAACAAAACATTGGTATAAACAAACATTCTGATTTAACACATTGAAGTTACTGCAGATATATTTCTGCTCCCACGACATTGGTATGATATCTTAGATACATGAGCTTTACAGTGTAATGATTATTTCTTTGTAACGTTGGATATAACTTCATTGTTTACAGTAATTCCCAATGAGGATGGTATACAAGCCATTAGGGAATTTTTGGTGCATAAGGGAATTATGTCTGCTAAAGAAATAGAAACTATATGCTCCTTGTTAGAAACTGTCCTGACAAGGAATGTTTTTTGTTCAATGATGAATTTTATCTGCAGTTACCTAGGGTGGCAATGGGCACATCAGTGGCCAATACGTACGCGAATCTAGTACTGCATCAATGCTTTCTTCCTACTTGACTTAATTTACTGCAGTAAAATAATATCTGCATTAATTCTTCTAAACTTATTCCTAATTTTCTTTCTCTTAAAGGAGAACTGCACCCAAAAACTGAAAAAAATTATGTTTTTCAGCAAATATTGAACTTTTCTGCATTCGTAATGCCTCTGTATCAAAGTAAATGGTTACTGTTATTTTCTAATTAGTTATACCCCAAAATGATCTGAAGGAGGCAACCATGGCTAGCAGTATTTTGTTTTACAGTCATTGATTCACCTTGCTTATGTCATGTTAGAGGGACAGAAATAAATCCTTAAGAGGAGTGGATCATTTACTGGTTTTCTCTTTACTGTGGCTGCTTACTTTTCACTGTCAGAATCAATCTGCATTTTGAATTGTTTTCCTTCCTTTGATTTCCATTAGTGGCCATCTCTATTGCAGCATTTTAAGGAATTTCTGAATGACAGGCTTGAAAATGTAGCTAAGTTAATTGTTCCTTTCAAAGTAACAATTGTAGTTCAGTGTTCAAGTGTGAGAAAGCTGACCACTGTAATTAACAGGTGTTACTTCAGCTGAGATTGTTTATGTTGCATTCACAGTTGCAAATATTGTATCTAGAATTAAGGTCTTTGATGTTAATCTTCTTACCCCAGCTCCAGAAGAAACATGCACTTTTGCAGAAATTACAGTGTATAAAAAAACACAAAATCATATACTGACAGAAAGTAAGAAGTTAGATTAACTAATTGCTTTCTTTCTTCATGACACTGAGTTGTATTACAGGGAAATACATTGTGCATCTGAAAACTAAGCTTGAAAGCCCTGATTTTGTTTATACTCCAGGATACACTATTTATCTGAGGTGTGATGCTGGCAATCTGTAACTGAGAAGGGACATTTAAATGTCATTGTTTTCTTAACAATTCGTTGCTGGGGAAAGTGACCTAACTTAATTACTGTGCCACTCTTAGTAGCTGTTGTGATGTAACAGATGCAGAAAAGAAAGGCAAACATAATTATTAAATTATGATTTTTCTGTTTGTGAAGTGTTTAGTCTTGTGTTACATGGAAGGAAAAATACTTTTTGGAAAGAAAAAAATGATGTTTGGGCAGAATTCTCCTTTAAATGAATGATAAATCCCTCCCACTTTCCATGTAACTAGTCTTAAAAGAGCCACCACCCCACCCCACCCCTTGGCTATATACTTCCCTCAGCTCTTCCACCCTCCTCATAGCCCAGGATAGGTCTATCCTGTCCCTTAGTTCCATCCTGGATAAAGACCTGGCTCTTGAAGCTAAGGATGCTCTAGGAGCTATGTTCAACTATTATGTAGGCAGAATACATGGTTGCTCTGAAGCCCCCCAATCAAACAATAAAAAATAATGTACTCAATCCCCTTCTAGTTCAAAGCAAAACTTCACATAATTCCACCCCTTTTTTAATTCTTGAATATTCATTTGAAATAACAGTGTTAACGTCCCTAAAGTAAGTCTTCTCTCTAAAAGTAATATATAAAACAAAACAGCCTGTTCTAAATATCAGACATGTAAGATAGATTACAACTGTAATTGCAGTAAAATAACAGTTAATAATAATAATAAAATAATAAAATAAAATAATAGTTAAATAACAAAAACCTCATTATTAAATGCCATATAAAAAGAACACATTCAACTTTTAAGTCAGTCTTTTGAAAATGTCACTTTGTGCAATTTTTGCTGCTGGGCTGAACATGACTGTAAAAAAATGGAAACAGTCTCATTATCCATTAAGTTACTGATAAAAAAAAAGCACAGCCATTTAACAAAGCTGTTCAAAGTATGTGAAGAAACCTTAATCAAATTATTTGTTGAGTCAGTCTTTGATATATGTGACATGCTTTTGGGTACCCTGCACAGTCTTCATCCCTAGCTAAAGATTCTTTACTTGTTCCTAGATGTTCTCCACCCTGCATTTATGGACTCAGCAATAGCACATACTTCAGGTGCAATGATGGACATGCCCTGTAATACAGAGTCCTATTTATTTATTTATTTATTTATTTGACATTTCTTGGATGGGTTAGTCCAACAGTGCCAGAAGCCCATTTGCAGTGGAGACCCAAGGAGAAAAGCTTCATGGTAATTACATGCATAAATTCACAGTAAGATAGAAACATATAATCTGAGTTATACATAGTAGTTATAGTGATATGGAACAAAAAGGAAAATACAAAAACAAAATTTATCACTGACATACAGTTTCAAATTTTATAAATTGGAAGAAAGTAGCATCTTTGACTGTGTACTGAGACTAGGTTAGTACAAGATAGAGGTGGAGGGAGTCAAAGACCCCTAAGAGATTCAGTAACAACAAAAACAGAATACAGTACAAAGAAATACTCTCTCTCTCTCTCTCTCTATATATATATATATATATATATATATATATATATATATATATATATATATATATATATATATATATATATATATATATATATATATATATATATATATATATATATATATATATATATATATATATATATATATATATATATATATATATATATATATATATATATATATATATATATATATATATATATATATATATATACAGAAATTACACTGTTTATAGATGCAGTGGAAGCTGAGATGTGACATTACCTAGTATAATAATAATACTTATAATGGGAGGCTGAAGGGAAGAGTAGCTGTGACGATGTTTGCGTGGGGAGAGAAAAAGTTAGTTGAGAGATGTGAGGTAAGGTCAGGATGGATGGGAGGATTTAGGTAGGTTTGTGACATGGACAGATCCATGAGCTTTAGAGGAAGTGTTTTTGTTGGTTTTTGAATTGATTAATGTTTGCGTTGTTTCTGATGTAGTTAGGAAGTTTGTGCCAGGCTAATGACACACTGTGGTTGTAGAGTTTACCTATATTTCTGTTGGGTTTATGTATGTCAAGGAGTTATTTGTCAGAGCTTTTGTGAGGTCTGGTGGGTGGACTAGAAGGAAACTGGTGTAGAGAGGGAGGGGCAAGAAGTAGGTTTGTATAGGATGGAGTGTGTGACTTGTAGATGTGCTATAAGAAGTGGGTGGGGGAATTCTGGGCATTGCAGTTGTTTTAATGCAATGCAATGGTGAGATCTGCAAGGTTGGTTTGTTGCAAATAGGCTTGCCACCCTATCAGTAAATCAAGGAAACAGACTATCGGAGTTTAATCGGTTGATTTACTATGCTTTGTGATGCTGTCGTGACATCACAAATGAAGGTGGCAACCCTAGTTGCAAATCTGGCAATTTTATTATAGGTTTGTTCTAGTTGTGCGATTAATGTGGATTGTAGGTTTGTGAGTATGGGACTGGCATAAAATAGGCCTGGTAGAAGGAATGCTCTAGATAGGGATGGTTTAGCTTCAGGAGTAAGGAATTTTTTTGTTTTGAAACAATAATCCTAATTTTTGATGAGTCTTCTTAATACACTAATGAATACGATTGTCAAATTTAAGCTGGTCATCTATTATGCTGCCATGGAGTTTTGCATGAAGATCTGCTTTGATGATAGTATTATCTAGTGAGGAGATGGAGAAGGAAGATTTATGAATTGAGAGTAAATTAGGTTGGAAATGTAAGAGTTTAGTTTTCTTAGGGTTTAGCATAAGCTGGTTTTCATTAAGACATTTTCTATGGTGTTGAAAGTGTTTTGTGTCAGACAAAGGAGCTGAGACGTTATTAGAGGATGTGATGAGAGCTGAGTCATCTGCATATTGGATAAGAGTCGAGTGGTTGCAGGCGGAGTCAAGATTGTTGGTAAAGATATTAAATAGAAGGGGACCTAGGATAGAACCCGGGGGTCCCCTGTTTTCACAGGTAAGAAAGGGGAGCAATAAGTGAGCCATCAGACAGACTGTAGTCTATTAGAAAGGTACAAACAAAATAAATACTGAGGAATGACAACTTAGAACAACTGTTGCTAAAACGAATGCTGGTTTAATTAAACGCTTTTCATCTGAGATTTCACCCAAATTTCTTCAGATACAAAATACCTCAGGAACTCTACTTAAATAGTCCCTCCTTTTGGTCACATGAATACCTCCCTCATTAAAGTAGATTATTAACAACAGCACAATATATATTTATATATCTAATCATTATAACAAACTCTTAAACATATATTGGAATAATAATAAAAATGTCTAAATACATACATCTCCCATCACAAAAAAATGTAAAGTAATGAAGCAAATAATAAATGTAAAATATAAAATAAAATAACTATTAACAAATTATCATTGACTTTGATAGATTACACCAGGTCTCTATCTGTCCAAATTTCTTAGTTTTAACAGACAAGTAATACTACACATGTCATTGAGACCAGGGTAATTATGTGCATTCAGTCATAACTGCCAGAATAATTCAAGTTTATCTAACTTGAGACTATAAGGTCCCCCTCTTATATCAAAAAGTACTTGATCACACTAAATTTAAAAAATGGTCATTTATTCTCAGGCCACTCCAAAGCAAGTACAAATATGACTCTATCATCGTCCATGTTGGTGTGAATGACCTGAGCTGTACCTCCCTGGACTACATGAAAAAAGACATGGAAGAGTTCTCTGATCACGTAGCCTAGGCCAGTATGACCATGACCCTGAGTAGCATCCTGCCCTCACCAAGAATGATACCACGGTATTAAGAAAAAATGATCAATTTCAACAACTGGCTAAGTTTCAAGTGTCATTTAAAGGGGATCCAGTGTCTGTCCGCCTGGGATGATGTGCTCAACAAGCCATGCTGCTTCGCTAGAGATGGCTTGCACCTGTCACCCTTAGGCTTTTGAATACTGCCCAGGGCTCTTGCCACCCCCATTGTGCCTTTTTTAGGCAAGGCTCAAAAGACAAACCCACTGCCGTAAATAGCGCAAGTAACTGAGGGTAATGCTACTCAATGCCAGAAGTCAAACCTCAAAATGCATGCACTCAAGGCACTCCTCAGTATGGAGAAAATCGATATATTTGCAGTAACAGAAACCTGGTTTAAGGCTCCACAGAGCATCCCAGAACTACCAGGCTACAACTCATACCATACATTTCGGCCGCAGAACCTGGACCGAAATACAAAAGGTGGGGGCGTATCCATATTCATCAAGATACCCGCACCTCCAAGTTAGTGACACAGCACGATGCTTCAGAGATCATCCACGTGCAACTAACAATGGGCAAAACTGCAACTCAAATTGTAGCTTGCTACAGATCACCCACCATGTCCCAAGACCCCCATTCTGCATTTCTGTAAACACTGGGAAACATAAAGGTCCTACCAAACACCCTAATATTGGGTGATTTCAATTACCCAAACATTAACTGGGAGAACTACACAAGTACTAACTCCTTTCCCAACATTTTCTAGAATTTATAAATTCAAACACCCTGGATCAACTGGTCAACACTCCCAACAGAGGTGACAACATATTGGACCTGGTCATCACCAGTATGGGCGACCAGTGTTCCACACCAGAGGTCAACCCCTCGCTGGTTAGATCTGACCATAAAGAAATCACTTTGGATGTCCACATTCCGCCCCCACCCCCGGACAAGGAAACCACCATGAAAAACTTTTCAAAAGCAAACTTCACGTTAGTTAAGACTGAGGTGGAAAGTTTCAATGTCCCCATGCTAAAGGATAACGCTGTCCAAGCTGCAAAATCATTTACTAATGCATTCTATGGGCACCTACAAGAATGCATGTATCATACTATCCCAAGCAAAACCAAGACTCACTCCTGCAAGAAAAGGAAACCAGTCTGGTGGACTCCTGCCATAAACAAGCTATACAATAGAAGGAGAAAACTAGTACAGAAAAGATTAAAAACCCAAGAAGGGAAGACATCCCTGATCAGTATCAGCAAGAAACTACGATTCCTCATAAAATTATCCAAGGCAAGCTTCGAAAGAAAAGTTTCCAAGGACTCCAAAGATAACCACAAGGCATTCTTTAGCTATGTCAAGAATCTAAGTGGCAATGCTCAGATCTGCTTGGAGTTAGTGCAGAATGACACAAAATACACTGAACCCACCAATATCGCCAACATCCTGGCAGACAGGTTCAGCTCAAACTTCACCCTCCTCTCACCCCCAAAAGGGCCCATAACCATACCAGAAGAATGTAGAGCCTCTGAAATCACAGACACTCAGGTTAAAACAGCTCTCTCCAAAGCCAAAAACATAGGATCAATGGGACCGGACGGTGTCCCAGGCTACATCTTACACAAGCTCAAAGACAAACTAACCCCTCACCTAAACACGCTGTTCAAACTCAGCCTCTCCACAGGCTACATACTCACAGAGTGGTGCACAGCAATGGTTATTCTGCTCCACAAAGGTGGAGTCACAACAGACCCTGGGAACTATCATCCTATAAGCCTGACTGGCTTGGTCTGCAAGGCTATGGCGCGCATCATCATGGAACTCATTAACAGAGACATTGGGAACATCCAAACACTGGACCTACTCAGTTTGGCTTTGTTAAGGGCAGATCATGCCTCCTAAAGACAGTTACCAAGGCTATAGATGAGGGAAAGCTGGTACACATAGCCTACCTAGACCTTGCAAAGGCCTTTGACACCATTCCCCATTCTGGTATTTTAGATAAGCTCACCAGCCTGAGCATAAATTCCTATGTCACAAGATGAGTTGCCAACTGGCTCACAGACAGAACCCACATGGTGAGAGTTGCAGGAGCTAGGTCCTACTCTAAACCGGTTATAAGTGGCATTCCTCAGGGCTTAGTCCTAGGACCCCTCCTGTTCAGTCTATACATCTTATCGGTATAGGCAAGCACAGGAGGACTATGGATGACCAAGTTCACAGATGTCTGCAAACTAGGGGCTATAAGTGACTCTCCATCTGACACAGACATCCTCCCAAAGGGTCTCACTGAGACGGATACCTGGTGTCCAAATCATGGCCTCAAGCTAAATGCCAAAAAGTGCATAGTCATCCCCTTTGGAAAAACAAAGTACCCAAAAAAACTACCACATAGGTGGTAGTCCCCTAAATATGGAAGATGTAATAAGGGATCTGGGGACCCAAGTAGATAGTAATCTCTCCTTTGATAATCACATTGCCAAAGTGGTTAGAAAATCCTTTTATGTGGCCCACAAAAGGGTTCACATCCAGATCAAAAGAGGTCATTGTGCCCCTCTACCCATCACTCATCAGACCCATCATAGAATACAATGCCCCATTTGGGATGTACCTTACAAAACACCCGCAACAGCTGGAAAGACCACAGAAGTACCTTACCAAGAGGATCACTGGCCTCAAACAGATGTCCTATGCAGCTCGACTGAAGAAACTCCAGCTGTACTCAGTTGCATACCGCCTACTCAGAGGTGATCTCTGCCTGACATGCAAGGCCATGTCCAACCCAGAATTGATGGACATGCTCCACCTAAAGAAAACCTTATCCCCTCAAACCACATGCTCTAGGGATCTAAACCTCACCACAACATTAAATAGGATGTGCTGGAGGGATAGCTTCTTGTCCCAGAGACTTCCCTTGCTTTGGAACAAGATTCCAATCTACATTAGGCAGAGCTCCTCGCTAACACTCTTCAAGAGAAACCTTGATGAGTGGATGGAAAACAGAAAGTTTACCCTGGGGATCACTTCAGCGGCTCTGCTTGACAGAGGCACAGTGAACTAATCTAAGGGGGCAGTGAAAGCCAACACATTCTGGCTAGGCTTATAAATGCCTTCAGGCAGATAGCCTAGTACCTACCTATGAACCTATGAACCTATGGTTATCCATAATATACCTAGCTAGGGTGTTTTCTAATTTTTTCTTTGTAAAGCTGTATAAATGTTCAAACACACATTCTCTTAATTTGATTTCAGTCTTGCCAATATAAAACCCAAACATCCTTGGCACATAGCTAGATAGACCACCATCTTAGAATTACAATTAAATTTCTGTCTTGTGTTATATCTCATTATTAATAACAAAATGTATTCCTATTTCCATATGTTTACAATAGGAACATGCTTCACATCTAAACATACCCAGATTTTTTTGTCCATGGTCCACATTTAACCTCCAACATATTTTTAAAATTAAATCCCTTCTTAAAGACTAGCTTCAGATGTTCATCTAATTTATTCCTAATACTTGAATCATCAATCAGAAGCTTCCAATTTTTACCAATAATCCATCTCACATAAGTTGTATCTGCTGAAAACGGTGTTATGAAGCTGACAGTAAAATTTGTTTCTAAACTATTTTCTTCCCTAATACTTAGGTAACAGTGCTATTTTCTAAAGTGCTACCTAAAATGGGTTTGTATTGTCCAATAAATCTTTTGTGAATTACATGTTCAATTAGTGTATCTAACAAGGCTCCTGGAAAACCTCATTTACTAAACATGTTTCTGATAGAATGGGTGTGAGCTCGAATAATGATGGACTGCGTTAGAGTATGCACTTTTCCTGTGTATTCTTGCTAGATATTTATCATAATTATGGTCTTTTCTAAGCTCTACATCCAAATAAGAGATGGTGTCTTTTTGAAAAGTGTTATGACCTCCAAAAATTCTATAGTATTATTCAAATACACCAAAAGATTAACTGCCTCTTCTTCATCACCTTTCAATATAATAAACACATCGTCCAAATAACGAGTATAAAAATAAATTTTATTCTAAAGGTAAATATTGCTAAAAAGGTATTTATGTTCCCAGTGGGCCATAACTAAATTTGCAAAGCTGCTCCCACAAGATGCGCTCATTGCCACCCCACTTTTTGCAAGTAATAGTCTCATTCATATATTATATAATTGTTAGTAAGAATGATGTCTAGTAGTTCAGCTACTAAAGTTATTTCTGATGTAGGAACTCGCTTTTTCATCAAAATGAAGTTAATCCACTCAATTCCTAAACTGTGTGGGATAGATGTATATAGATCTTTAACATCCATCATCAAAATGTTATATTCTCCTTTAAACTCAAGGTCATTGATGTTCTGCAAAAAAGACCAAGAGTCTTTACAAATATGTTTCTCTGTTTCTAAAGCTTTCTTTAAGATATTGTCCACAACTTTTGCACAGGCATATGTGATAGAGTTTCTGCCATCCACAATAGGTCTTAAAGGTGGCTTATTCAGATCTTTGTGGACCTTAGGGAGGTATTAAAGGGGCAACCATTGATAAATAGTTTTACAAGTCAGCATCAATTCTACCTTCAATGAATAAGTCATTAATATAAGACTTTATACGTTGATATGACCTTTTCACTTCATTGAGGGAAACTAGCTATTATGTATGGGACATTAAAATGCTCCTCATTCTGTTATTATAATCTGCAGAATCCATGAAAACCAGCCCCCCTTCCCCTTTGTCTGGCTTCATCACTCTTACAGAGGATGCTCTCAGATTATTTAACAAAGCCCATTGGATCTTGCTTAACTTACTAGCTCTAATCATTTGTTCATTAAAAAGAGCTTGAAAATCCATCTCATACACTTTTTCAAATAAAAGTAGGGAAGGGTGTAGAGGTGGATTAAAAGTACTAAGAATTCTATATTCCTTACTAGCAGTCAATGATGCACCAAACATAACATTTAAATTCACTTTTCACACAAAAAGTTTTAAATCAGCTATTGTTTCTGCCAAATCTACCTTCTGTGAAGGAACAAAAGTTAGTCCTTTTGCCAAAACATCAACCAATGAGGTGTCAACAATGTAAGAAGAATAACTGAAAATATTAAAATCACCCCCAGCATTTTCACAATTGTACAAACAGTTTGAACTTCAATACATTCATTATTACAGTCATAAACTTGCAAACAGCCAAGTTCTTTATTAAGTTGTTCATTGTAAACACTTTCTATTACCTCCGGTTCTTGTTGTGTTTCCGATACTCCGTTTGGTGTACTTGATTTTATTTGGGATAACTCCTTCTGTTGTTCATCTTGCCCACCTGAAAATCTGGGTTGTCAAAATCCATTTCTTGCTAACTCACTTGGTCATCATATTGTGAATGTGTTCGGTTTCTTAACCACTAACTTCTTCTTACTGTAGTTTCATTCTCCGTACATGCCCCGTTTGGTAAATGAATGTTTGATGAAGAAGGTATAGTTACGTATACTTTGTGCTCTCTATTGGGTAGGTTTTGTGCATTTACTCCATTCTGACTGGAGTTCCATTTTTGAGAGTTGGTGGGTATGGATAAACCATTCTGGTACTCAAGCCTGTCCTGTTCTAATTTTTTTTTTAATTTTGGTTTGTTTAGATTTAATGAGGTGTTAATAATCTATTTTAATGAGGGAGGTGTTCACATGACCAAACAGAGGGACTATTTAAGTAGAGTTCCTGAGGTAATTTGTATCTGAAGAAGTTTGGGTGAAATCTCAGATGAAAAGCCCTTCATTAAACCAGCATTTGTTTTAGCAACAGTTGTTCTAAGTTGTCATTCCTTAATATTTATTTTGTTTGTTTGGACAGTCTTTTGTTGTTTTTCTATTAGAAAGGTAGTTTGAGAACCACTGCATGGTGGCAGGAGAGAGGTTAAGTTCAGTTAGTTTTGTTAGTAGTTTAGAGAGAGACACTGTATCAAATGTTTTGGATAGGTCAAGGAAGAGACAGGACACAAGTTGGTTATTGTCTCTGGTCTCAGCACCACATGTAAAATGTAAGCACTGTTTAAAATCAGCACTTTTGAGTAAAAGATAAGAGGTCTGTAGCAGTGCTGTGGTTAGGCTGGAAACCATGTTGAGTAGGAGTTCATAGGTTCATAGGTTCAAAGGTAGATACTAGGCTATCGGCCCAAGGGCCTACATAAGCCTAGCCAGCAAGGTTCCATAGCTTACGCCACCCAAGAAAGTTATTTTCCTGTGCCACTGTCCAGCAGAGACACAGAAGTGATCCCTGGGATGTATTTCCTATTTAGCACAAAACACGTTGGATAAGAAACTTTATAAAAATAAGCTTTTGAAGAGGACCCCTTTTTCTCAACCGAATACAACCAAATAAAAAGCAAATGTTATATACATGACCACAGCCAAGATCATGTGACAATACTTCACATTCATAGTAAACACAATACAACAATAAAAGTGCATACAATATATATAAAAATTATATATATAAATTCTGAAAAACATATAAATTCTAAAAAATGTATGTATACACACACATATATATATTTTTATCTTTAAAATACACCATAAGATATATCCAAATAGTTATTTCACATTACGCTGTAGTCTAGTAAGAATAGGCTTAATGCTAACAGTATTATTGATAGCTGGATCATGATCGGCTCTCAATCAAACAATCCACTGATATTCCTTGGTTCCTTATCCAACGTGTTTTGTGCTTTTTTGGAGTTTTTCAGCTATCTACATTGTTTTGCTATTCGTGTATTTCCTATTTCCCATCCACTCATCAAGATTTTTCTTGAAGAGTGCTAATGAAGAACTTTGAATTGACATAGATGGGTAGCTTGTTCCAGAGTATAGGAAGTCTCTGGGACAGGAATCTATCCCTCCAGTGTGTCCTGTTTATTGTGGTGACAAGGTTTAGGTCCCTAGAGCATGTAGCTTGGAGGGATTGGGATTTCTTTAGGTGTTGCATGTCCAACAGCTCTGGGTTTGACATAGCTTTATATGTTAGGCAGAGATCACCTCATAGTAGTCGATATGCTATAGAGTAAAGCTGGAATTAAGAGGTTTTTCTGTATTAGGTATTTAAGGAGTTGAGAGTGGATACAGTTTTCTAGAATTTTATAAAGAGGTGATAGGATGGCTATTGGCCAGAAGTTATAGGGGTCAGTGGTGTTACCTCATTTGTGCAGTGGTATGGTATAGAAGGACTTCCAGATGTCAGGAACTGTGTTTACTTGAATTGATCTATTTATTAGTATAGAGACAGGAAAGGCTATGGAATCAGCAGCAGTTTGAGAAAGCGGGGGGTGGGGCTAGTTTATTAGCAGATGGGGAACAAGGTTTAAGTTTACGAAGAAGAGATTTAATATAGGAGGTGGGAACAGGTTTAAGAGAGAAAGGGGTTTTGTTAGTATTGGTAGAAGAAGGGGAAGAGTTGGGGGAACTGGATTTATGCTCAGGGTGAATTAGTTTGCAGATGGTGTCTATGAAGTAGTTATTGAGTAGGGCAGCAGTCTCTAGTGGTGAGTTATTGGGGAAGGGTTTGTGGAAGAGGGGTTGCCAAAGTATAGGATATTATTGGGGTTGGAGAGGTGATTGCTTTCCTTATTGGTTGATAAATGCGTTTTTTGGTAAGGTTTCTGATTTCCTTGTATCTTTGTAGTAGGATTTAGTATTTGGTTTTCTGCCAGGCTTTCCAGATACTAGAAGCATAGAGACAATTCCAAATAACCCAGGCATTCATACCTAGTCCTCTGGGTTAAGTTCTTTGTTGCCTTCACTGTAGCCAGATGATTGGCTCATTCAGGTCCTGCTTCCTTCTCAGCCATTAACCGAGGTCTGTGTGCACTACGTTCCTTCATATGAATAGACAGTGTCCCTTATATCCACACTGCTCCTTTTGATGTTGAACAGAAATCATCTGATTGTCCTTCTGCACTCAGGATCCTTCCCAATTGACAGTTAACTGACAGTCCATGTGCTATGATGATAGTGATTCTATTGGGACAGTATAAGGAATGGCTTCCTCTTCCACCTTCTGAGGTTCATGCTAAGGGGCATTCTCCTTGAACATGTTAGGAGCCTGGCAGTGTCTAGATAGATTATACACCTTCTTTAGGCTATTGAAGTACATCCTTCTAACATGACCATCTGTACCACAGATCAAGTCAGCCATGACATAATGGCCCTTCTTTTCAGCTCCTGCCTAACCTCCATTAAAGCAGGATGCTTTAAATATAGAGCATTAAAAAAAAATCTAGATATGTCCTTACCATAGTACCTTCCATGTGCACCACATGTAAAATGTAAGCACTGTTTAAAATCAGCACTTTTGTCACATAAGAATGCATGGATCATTTGGAGTTGTCTCTCTGCTTCTTGTGCAATGGATGTGGTCCACCTTCCATTCCATATCACTGTATACATTCGGCCTTGGGAGAAAATTATTGTAGAAAAGAAAATCCAACCAATTATTGTCATGGATGGACTCTGGCATCCCAGACAATCAAATGTTCCTTCTCCTTTGTCTGTTCAAAATATCATCAATTTTTAAATGTAGAGATGCTAACTCATTCTCTGAATGGGACATTTGCTGCCTCTGCAGCTCAGTTATCACGACTTATTTTACTTATTTTTGTCCTAAACTTAGGTCTTCCTGCAATGCAGTACTGTTGTCGGGGCATCCACTCGTGCAGCTCTTTTGTTTCAAGTGAAGCTGACTGCACATTTCTAGAATGTGATTCAGTAATTGCTTTCCTGAAATATCTGACATACTCTCTTTTCTTTCAGCACCACTAGTGTCATCAACTTCCACTTCACCTTTCAACATTATAGTGAATATCCAGCTGGGGTAACAAATTTAGCTTGGGAGTATACAGACCTCAGGGAGATCATTCCTACATGTTGGGCTTTCAGACATGCTCCCTTTCATTAATAAGTTTAGTTTGAAACACAACAACAAAATCTCCCATCTTACTTTATTTTGTACACATTTTACCACATGCAACACACTGCTCTGTCTCAACATTAAAAGTGTTACACATAGTACATTTCCCAAGATAATACTCATTCTCATCCCAGAAACTATGAGGCTAAATTTTCCTCTCATAACATTCTGGCAATGGGAGTTTTTTTCTGATATTTTTATAACCTAACCCCTACCCCAGTGGTGAAATGAACTCTTGTGTATAACTGCAAGGTCTGCCTATGCTCATAAGTCCTTTCATTCATTCCCTGGTCATATGCACCAATAGTAGCAACCATCGACACCAAGGGCAGCCACATCCATGTTTTCTCTGCACTGTCTATCCACATTGTGATGGACCTCTACTCTTCAGTCAAGGGCCAGTGATTAGAGCAGTAGACTGAGTTATGTGGTAGCCACTGTCCTTTTCCATCCTTCCTCCCTTTGCTGTCAAGTACCCAAGCTGCTAAATGAACAAGGGTCACTTGGGCTGCACTTAGGGCTTTATCTGTTTACAGCACTGGTGCAGGGTATTCACAGCTTAGAAGCACTGTAAATCTATTGCTCTGAATGCTGTGTCCCTCACAAACCAATGTATTCTATAGGTGATGATTAAGAATTATTTTCACAATGGGCAAATACATTTTATACATTTCTGTTAATATTCAGATACAAGTGCAAAGCAGGTATTGTAAACTAACCACAGTATATTTTTAGTTATTTAAAGTTGTCTAACAGCAGATACCGGTCTGACAAAAAGCAAATTATACAGTTGCACAAAATAAAAAGTGGAACAGTCTCCAAACAATGGTATAAAACAACAAAATACTTAAAACCACTGTTAAGCCAGAAGAGAAGCCTTAAAACAACTGTTTAGTGTTAATGTAACTTGATTTCACACTTTCGTCAATAGCAAATGTTAAATGTTTTCTGCAGGACCATAGGTTGGCTAAAGGATTTTAGATGCTAAAGGGTTAAACAGAGTGTCAATTAACATTGGTCATGTTTTTAATTGTATTTTTATTGTGATTAGTTAACATGATTTTATTTCAAGTATTTAAAGTCTTGTATCTCGTGTGTAATTTAGTTCTGAAGAAGTCTATTGCTATTGATGAAAGCGTGAAATAGTTTCATTAACACTAAATAGTTGTTTTAAGGCTTGTCTTCTGGCTTAATAGTGGTTTTAAATTATACAGTTAACCAACTGTTTGAGAAATATATAATTTGAAAGTACATTCCTTGTGGTTAAAATCTGATACATTGTCCAAACAGATGACTTATTGGGAAAGAATTTCCAAAGTAGGGATTAAATACAGCATTCCTTCTTTATTGTTATTGCTTGGGAAAAGTTCACCTTCCATACACACTGGATGCATTACCATACACTTCTAGCTTAAGAGTGCTATAGAAAATTTCTTCATTTGTGGTTAAGCACTACCTGGTACAATTATATATAGGTACAAACTACTAGATTTAGTTCTAGCTAATAAAATGCATTCCTGTACTTCCATTTTTGTCCCTAAATTGACAACTTTCATAATTTATATGTGCAGTTAATGTTGTTCATGTGGTCTTACCAATAATTTTCTTAATTTGTGGTTTTCCGGCCATGAAGAACATATAATACATTTCCGATGTCTTTTATGACCTTAATTTAGTCTTTTTACAGTTTGCAGCTTAAAAAGCAAGAACTGTGAATCTTGTGCCCTCAAGCCTTGTTAGTACTAAGTTGCATTCAATAGAAATTAACCAACATTTTTTTAAGCATAGGAAGAAATAAACACACTCATGTTATTTAAACCAATAACAATAATCCAATGTGCTATGTTTAGTTATGTTACAGAAAATGATGACACACCATTAAGTGATTTTAGATTCTGTATGTTCTATCCAATATTGCTGCACACATCAATTTAATAAAGTATAATTTTCCTTGTATTATAGGAAGCATCCACACAAATGCTAAGAAGCCTCTGGAGTCATTCGCATGTCAGGACTGTTTTATATCACAAGGATATAAACTGCAAGTTTTGCACAAAAAATATGCAATAAAATAAACTTGCTGTTTTTATTAAAAAAAAGAAACGGTACTGAGACTGATGTACTCTGTACTAGAGAAAATAATGCTGAAACACTAATGAGTTCACAGTAAGAGCTGTGACCTTCATTGAACCATTCCTATCAGTAAAGTTATGAGCTCATGGGGAAAAAATGAGCAGTGTATAGTGATATAAAGTGATGGGTTAGAATTTTTCAATCAAAGATTTCAGGCAGTGTTCCATTTTTTGATACAAGTTGTTATATTTTATATTCCTATTTCTAAATTCCACTATAATACTTAACTCTATTGCAGGCAATCCTGGAGATGTGATTCTGGGTAGAAGACTTATGGTTGCATTGCAAAATTCTAAACCTGATTTTCATTTTAAATCATATAATTTTCCTAAAATTATTTATGAATATGTTGTTTTTTTTTAATGTTATTGTTGACTTGCTCAAATCTATGCATGCATATATTGCATAGAAAGCTTTACACACACACACACACACACACACACACACACACACACACACACACACACAAGCATGTGTGTGTGTGTGTGTGTGTGTGTGTGTATATATATATATATATATATATAGAGATATAAAAAGTTTACACACCCCTCTTAAAATGCCAGGTTTTTGGTTTTTGTGATATAAACAAATGAGAGCACAATAAATCATTTCAAAACTTTTCCCACCTTTACTGTGACCTATAACCTGTACAATTCACTTGAAAAACAAATCTGTTAGGAGAAAAATATAAAAAATAAAAAACGTAAAATACACTGGTTGCATAAGTGTGCACACCCTTAAACTAATACTTTGTTGTATGTGCACACCCTTAAACCAATACTTTGTTGGAGCACCTTTTGATTTAATTATAGCAAACTAAAACATTTATATCTCAAAGTTTGTTTGTTTAGGTCAACTAACAACTTACAATTTATAGCTTCTTGTTTTCCTTCTCTGGATTTAACAGCCCTCTCTACACCTTTTGTTTTAAGACTTATAATCCAAAATGTCAGAGCAATCTTTCAGTGTTTTTTACTGTGCTAAATGAACATAATGTAATGTGGCAATTTATAGCATAGTATGACTCCATCTTCTACAGTTTCAGTCTTTCTGTTTCTGTCTGTCTCTGTCGCCATGCACTCACACACAGATGGTGTCTGCCTCTGAGGTGTAGTCTGAGCTGCATCTTTTTCCACACCAGATTTTTCAGTGTTTTTTTTTAACTAATCAGAAGGAAATCATGTACTTTCCTTCCAAGGCACAAGTGGATATTTAAACACTGTATCTAACATCAGTAACCTAATAACTTCTGGCAGACAAGCTAACTATCCATTGTTACTATTGTTTCCTTTTAGCCTAAGTGGCATTTCAGCTGCTGTATCCCCTTTATTCCTTTATTTCTCACTCAACTCAGCTATCAGCCCCCTTCTTCCTATCTCTTGCTTGTAGCCTAAGTGGTAGTTAGGCTGCTTTGGCCCTTTTTCTTCTTTCCCATCTTACAGTCTAAATGGTGGATGGGTTACACTTTTTCTCATTTACCAAATTCTTTCTTTTTGGTCTAATTGGTAGTTTGGCCAAGCCTTCATTTTCTGCTAACATCCTTCTAGAGTCCATTGTCTCTGCAGTTACCCTTTTCCAAAGAAACATTAGGATAAATTTAAATGTTGTCTGGTTGATGTCTATCCACTACTTCCAGACTTATCGCAAATTAACCTTTTTCCACATACTTCTTGATACTTTATCACTTACTATGTTTTTCTGTCCTTATATACAAATGTCTCTCTCATACCATAAAACACTTAATAAAAATTCACAAATTTTACAACACAACACTTAATAAAAATCACAAATTATCAGGATGTTACAATCATATAGCCATATTTGCTACAGGCATGGCTTTTAGGACCCACCATTGCCATAACCTCAAAGCACTGGTATGGCTAGAGTAGCCTACCCTTCTACAGTTCAACCAGCTTATAGTAGCACAGAAAATACTCCATCAACCTGATAACAACCCTGTCCTCAAAAATATTCTCACCCCTGGCCATTACACTCAGCTGATAAACTATTGATACTGACCCAAAAATCCAACAACTCTGCAAGTGATATTATATTTGCCAACTCAACCAGTAAAATCTGGAATCTACTCCCTACTACCGTTACCAAGGAAACCTCATTATCCCTATTTAAAAGAGAACTCAAAAATACCTCACATCTCATTGGCTGTGCTCTTGTTCTAAACCTGACTAACGACTTCACTAATACATGTCTTGCTACCCAACCTGCTGTTTAGCCAAGTATCTATGCCTCATAGCATTTGAATGTCTAAGCATTGTGAATTATGAAATCTGATTGTATTCTATGTTCACATTTTCTGATACGTCTTTGCCAATCAGATGTAAGTCTGTACATTGTGTATATTGATATCTGCCTGTATTCTTTGTCTATATTTTGCTAAACATGTCTGCCTGAGTTTATCACTCAGTGATGTATGTACTGTCTCTTTTTTGGTATGTGGAGCTTTTCTCCCTGGGCCTTCGCTGAAAATGGACATATAACCAGTCAGACTATCCCAGTAAACAAATGTAAAATAAAATAAATAAAATACATAAATAAATAATAACACCTGTCTGGAATTACACTACAGACTATTCCATCACTCCTACAACCCCTTTCTCTTCATTTCCCCTAGCCATAACATAGACTCTCTTCCTTCACCTAAACCTTACCTAAGTCTGAAATATTTAATTCCTTTGTCCCACACTACTCTCTCTATTATCACCTCACTTTAAACTTGCATAAGTTTTGTATTCAGCAAAAATGTTCTCCCTATGCATGACCACTTCACTACTCATCCTACTATATCACCTCACAAATTACCAAGTATTGATCAACCCTAAAATACTAAACTCCACTTTAACCTGTGCTACACACCACACGATCCAAACTTCCTAGTGCATAGTGCTCCAAATTTAGTGTTTCTCTTCTACTTTGCTTCAGAAATAAAACATTCAACATATTCCTTTTCCTATCCAAAACTAATATAGATTAAATATCTCCTTACTAAAAAATTCACAGGTCTACCAAGACTGTACAAACATCATACAATGTGATGACATTCACCCTACTGCTGATCCTATCTCTTCATCCATTCCTTTCATTCCCCTATTGCCAAGGTCTCTTTCACTTCTTCATAAACAATTAAATATTTCCATAAACATCTGCAGTATGTTAAGCAGAGTTTCTGAACTTTATTCCTGGATCTCACAGCACTCACAAGATATTGCTGTAGTCACTAAAATATGTCTGAAATATCAGAGAAATGACTCAGGAAATCCTTCTCCCCAGGCTGTGATATCATTCAGTCTGACAGACTACATAAGAAAGCAGGTAGCATGGTTATCTTTTGTCCCAAGTTTCAGGCACGCTCTCTCTTTACTATAATCCCACCTGAGTTCAACACTGCAGACCTACTTATTTCTTCTCAAACTAAATAATCAAAAAACTTTGTGCAATATTGTTATCTATATTCCATCAGATAATAATAATAAAGATATCCTACATTAGATAGGTAATAATGCAACTATTATTCTTGGAGATGTCATTACAGGCCTTCAAGACTTTGGATCAATTATCTCACTACTAATATTAACTTACATGGTTACACACAATCTATTACTTACCACACTCACTACAAGGCCAAAAATAGTGGCTCCACTTTAGATTGAATCCTGGTCTATGATTCTAGAAAATACAGTTGATCAGGTGTCGTCCCAGACTCCCACTGTGATCATTATCCTACATATAGCCACAGACTTATTTTCCACCACTCCAGGCAATACCTATATAGAGAGGCCAGCAAGCTTTCACAGTTTAGCAGCAATTTGATCACTGGCACATGCTTTAACTGGTCCAGTCTCAAAACCCTTCCACTAGATGATGCCATGCATACATTCAATACCATATTTTTAAATACTCTAAATAACATTGACCTCTTTGAGAAGGAAAACAGTAAAGTCCAACCATTCTCCTTAGGTCTCTAGTCAAAGTAGAAGTCTAATGAAAAGCAGAAAAAAGACATGGAATGAATAGCAGAAAGACAATTTTTTTCGGAACTTACAACATAACAAAGAACTCCACAACTGCCCAAAAGGACAGCTATGTAATGATAAGATATAACTCTACTCTGATACATAAACATAATCCAAGAACATTCTGGTCTTCTATAAAACAAACAAAAAAAAAATCTTATACCCCAGTACTAACAGTGCCTCTAATGCATGCCCTAACCTCTCTCACTTAGAAATAGCTTTTAAATTCATCTCCTATTTCATAGATTGTGTAGCTGCCCTTACTTCAAAATTGTCTCAAGCCTCCTTAAAATCAATCCTTTCTCAACAAACAACCACCTCTTTCCATTAAAGCCAGTCTCTACCTTGTAGATTAGACATCTGCTATACAAACATAAGCAATGCTACCCTCTGCAGGCAATCTCTCACCAGAATACCTTAAGATAGTTGCTGATATTATTGTTATTCCCTGTCAGTTGTTATCAATAGATCCATAAAGGCATTCTACATTCCCTCCCTCTGGTAGAAATTCCATAAAACTTCCCCTTCACAAAGGTGGAAACTCCAATGAAATCACCACTTTTAGACCTCTTATAGTGTTGTCCCTCTCTCCAAAACATTGGAAAAATGTGTGCATAAACAACTTCTCTACCATCTTCACCAAGAAAAACTACTCATCCCAACAAAATATGATTTTTGACACACTCATAGAACAATGGCTGCCCTAATATCCTTTTTACACACAATCAACAAGGCCAAAAACAATGAGAAACATGTTCTCATCTCTCTGTTTTTAAACTTACCCAAAGTACTTGATAATGTGCCCCACAACAAACTCCTGTCAAACATGTATACTCAAAATCTGTTTGCCATTATGGTTACATGTTTTTGTAGCTGTTTGTCACACAGATATCAGTCAGTAAAATGGCTCTCAGTGACTTCCCCTTATCTTCCAGTAAATACTGGTGTCTCACAAGCATACATCCTTAGTCCTTAGTTTCCTTTTTAGCAGTTTCTGAAACAGTCTTTACCCCATCTGCTCAGCAAACATCAACTACACAGTATGCAGATAATTGCACTCTAATCTGCTGTTCTGACAACTTGCCACAGCTACAGACTATCACCCAAGGTACCTTTAAATCAATGGAAAGCTGGCTGTCTAACAAGCAACTTCTGCTGAAATCCCCCCTCCAAAAAGAAATACAAGCTATTTTTATTTTTCCTGAATCTCATAATCTCCTTTCTATACAATACTGAAACCCCTAGGTGTAGCAATAGATGATAATCTAAAGTTTGATCAATACATACAAAATTTTAGAAAATAAAATCAGCAAAAACTAGGTATGCTTTATAAATTTTAGAAATATCCCAAAAACCCAGCTATTACAAACTTCAACCAACCCCTTTGCTGATTGAAACTATCAACATAAGTAAGGCACAAGAAAAGGTTTGACATCACAGAATGTAGGACTTATATTCAGCAAACTACCCCAGTACACCCTAGCATTAATCTATGTATTAACATTAATTGCTGTTTAAAAAATGACTTTATAGAAGCAGTAAGAGGGCAAACTATCTCATAGGGCTTCCCGACACATGCTTCAGGTGAAATTGTTCAAACATTAGTAGCATGAAGAAAAAAGCAGATAAACAGCAGAATGCTGAACACTGTTTCCCAAAGGAAGTCACTGCAATTTCTACTTGTACTCCATCAATTATTCACTTGTTTTGGGACATTTCTCCCTTTTTCGAGTTAGTGTGATTATGGAGCTGGTATATATAAGTTTGTTGGGATGTGAGTATTCCCCCACATGTAGGAGTGCAGGGGTAAGCCCCCTTTAAAAAAGCAAATAAAAATGAATTGTTTTCCTTTTTAAGGTTGGTCATCCTTTACACACATTGATAAAGGATCATAGGATCATAACAGGTTACTAGGTTACATTCCTAGAGCCTTTTTAAGCCTCACCATTCATGATCAAATGTTCCCAGTTATCAATGCCCATGGGCTAGAATGGCTTTGGTATATGCCTGTGTCTTAAGGCATCTATAAAGTAATCCTGTCCATAAGGGCGACAGGTGGCAAGCCATGGTTGAATTTAAAATTTCACATTCATTGGACCAAATTGCATTCAAACAGACTTAGGGAAAAGCTCTGTTTCACATGAATAGGGAGTCCTTTCCGGAGAAGGGCTGAGCTCTGTGACATATACCTGTCCCTCAAACTTGTTATGCTTATGTCATAGATGAGGTTTGAGTTCTTAGACTGGGTAATTCTAGTACTGTTAGTTTTCTGAATGTGTAGCAGATCTGTCAGGGCTAGATCAGAGAGACCTTGAACGGTTAGGTATAGATTACCTCTCAGTAGTTTGTAGGAAACTGAGTACAAAGATAGGCTTCTGAGGTGATCCACAGAGGACATATTATTTAAACTTTGTATTATTTTAGTGAGTAACCCTTGTAGCCACTCCAGCTGTTGCAAATGCCTGGACAGGTACATGCCAAATGGTGCACTGCAGTCCATTATTGGTCACTAAGGGCTGAGTATACTGGGACTATGATCTTCTTTGATCTGAATGCCATGCCCCTACTTATAAGTTATATGACATAGAAGAATTTTCTCATGGCCATGGACAAATGGTGATCAATGTTCAGGTTACTGTCAAGCTGAGTTCCCAAGTCCCTTACCACACTGGGTCTACTCTTAGGGGAGTGTTATCACTGTTCTAATTTGCAGGGGTGGTTCTTCCCTAAAGTATGATTATTGATTTTTTTTTTATTTACGTTGAGTTTCAGGCCATGGTTCTGGCACCACTTTTATATATATATATATATATATATATATATATATATATATATATATATATATATATATATATATATATATATATATATATATATATAGATATATATATATATATATATGTCAGACCTTCCTGGAGAATATCTACATATTTGGAGGATTCAATGACTGCACCCAGCTTGCAGTTGTTAGCCGATATGATCAACCATAGGCCCTCTAAATAAGCATCAGAGAATTATATTCCAGCTAGGAGTGATTCCAGTACTGAGCCCTGCTGGACACCACTAATAACAGACCACTTGGTGGAGGTGGATTTCCCACCCTGACTTTATACGTCCTACCTGTGAACCATTTGGCTATCCACCAAGTGACATAGGGATTTATACCTAAATTAATGAGTTTGTCTCGAATACCCAAGTGAGGTATTATGTCACATGCCTTTGCCAGGTCAAGGTAGGCAGTATGTACCATTTTGCCCTCATCCATGGCTTTAATGACCTTTTCAAAGAAGTCCACCAAGTTTAGTAAGCATGACCTGCCCTCGATGAAACTGAACTGGGATGGGTCCAGTGAATGAAGATTTCCTAAGTCTTTGTTTATTAGGTCCACAATAATTCTTTACTGGCCTTGCACATAAGACTAGTCAGACTTAGGAGTCTATAGTTCACTGGGTCTGCTGATGGTCCACCTCATGTGCAGAGGGTTGAAAGTTGCAGTCCTCAGTTCCCTAGGGAGAAAGCCTGTCTAGAGGCTGTGGTTAAATAGAGATTCTAGTGGGCCTGACAGGTCATGTTTCAAGCTATTTAGGAGGCATTCTGGGATATTATCAGGACCCATTGATGCAGTGTTTTTAGGTCTGGAGAGTGCAGTTAGGACTTGTTCTATAGTGACAGTTGGGGAAGAAATGGTGAAGGGTATTTCCTGGGGGGAACTGGTGGTGAAAGGGGGGAGAAACTGGAGCTAATTTTTTGGGCCAGAAAATTGCTATATTCCCCAGTTTGGTATAGGAAGTTCCATTTACTATTATTTCATCACACTGTTGGGTGCTCCCTTTAAGGTTGTGTACATAACAAAAAATGCCTTATGATTATTCGTAACCTGGGAGCCTAATTTTGCTCAATTTTGGAGGCATACCTATCAACCTGTTAGAACAAGAAATCTGGACAAAAGCACAAATAATAGGGGGACAAAGGCATAAAAACATTGAAGTTTTTTAAATATTGCTCTTACAAACTTAGAAAGTGGATAGAATAACAGGTTATGCATTAGCATGAATTTTCTGAAGGATATAAAGTCTGAAACTCAAATCTGTGCCATTATTTTTTTACTTCAGTCCTCAATGATTTCCCAGAAAAGCACAATTTTATGAGAAATGGACAAAAAATATGAGTCAAAAATCTGGACAGTCTGCGAAAATATGTACAGTTGAGAGGTATGGCTTTGGTGGACATAATTAGTCCCCTGACTTGCTTCCTGAGACTGACAATGGAGTGTTTTTGTCTTTTGGACATAGCCTTTCATATTTTTTGACATTTTCTTTCTTTCTTTTGTTGTACAACTGATTTATACTGGGGGTCCACCAAGGGAGCTTGATATTTTGGAGTGTGTCCTATATATATATATATATATATATATATATATATATATATATATATATATATATATATATATATATATATATATATATATAGGTTCACTTTATAATCCTGAAATCCTGAAATATCGAATTTAAGAATCTCGAGATCATAAAGCCGAAACCTTACAATCTCAAAACCCCAGAAACACGAATTTCAAAATCACGACTCCTCCACTAACCATACACCACACACATACACATACACACACCTTCCTCCCACACACAAACACACAAACCTACACTACATATAAGCAAGGGGGCAAGCACCCCTGCACCCCCCTACTTAAATATACTAACTCCAAGGTCGCACTACACAGACAAACACATGAAAACACCACCATATAAGCTACATTCCCCTCACACACACACATCACAGTAACAAAACACACTGACACACACTAAAGCCCCTAACTAAAACCCTTAAACATAAATACTTACCTGAACTTCCAGCTATCCATTCACACACCGCAACACCAGAAACGCTAATTCAACATCTCTGGACTTCGGGATTTTTGAAATTCGACCCTTCTGGGGTTTCAGAGTTTTGAGCTTTTGGCTTTATAATCTCGGGATTCTGAAATTTGATATTTCAGAATTTCATATATATATATATATATATATATATATATATATATATATATATATAGATAGATATATATATATTTGTTTGGCACTGCTGTTTCTATGCAGCTATTGACATGCTTGTACAGGGTTTCCATAAACACTTCAGCATAGTCCACCATATTGTCTGACTTTAGAGTTTGGAATTTAGGTATGCCTTCAGTTAATAGGAGGTAGTTTCTGGGGCTTACTGGGAGTTGATACTTTATATTTACTTAAAGGGTAACTGCTTTGTAATCTGATCTGATCAGTGAGAACATTACACAAGGGGGGGTGGAATGTTTCCTCATGTTTGTGAGTACTAGATTCAGGATATTGTCATGGCCTCCTGGGAAAAGCAACATCTTTTGAGTGAGCATGGTAAACACCTGAAATTCTATAAGAGGTACGTCGATGACCTCTTCTTTCTATGGGAGGGGGGTGTGTCTAATTTTGACCCTTGCACCAATTTTCTAAGGTTTACTATGAAGAGTTCTTTTAACTCAATTGATTTTCTGGATGTTAAGTTGATACAGAGGAATGATGGGGTTTTTGAGACTGAGATTCACAGGAAGGAATGCTATAGAAGTAGCTGCCTACATAGGACAAGTATGCACCCCAACATATATTTAAAAATATTGTTAAGGGCCAAGGTTTGAGAACTTCGAGGCTAATGGCAAGCCATGATAACTTTGAAGGTGAATTGGCTGAGTTGCGAACAAGGTTCCTACACAAGGGATACACTGACAGAGAACTGCAGGGCACTCTGAGAGAAGTAATGGACTGTAGGGATACTGAGGGGAGGCGTTATTTCTCTGATAATGTACAGCCATCTCAAACAGTAGGTCACCACAGGGGGTTATGAGAATGTTGGTCACCTACTCTAGTAATATCAAAAGATTACAAGATATTTTTTGCAGGAACTGGAATATCTTATGCAGTGATGATGCTGTAAAGGAGGTAGTGGGTGAGACACCAAGGTACACTTTCAGAAACAAGAAGAATTTAAAAAGAATTCTATATGGACCCAGGTTACAACAGGGGAATGTACAGGTTGGTGATATGGGTCGAGGTGCCACCCAACCCTGTAACATTTGTAATTATTGTACTTATATAGATGATAGTGGGGAGTTCAAACATCCAGATACAGGTAGAGCTTTTAGGTTCAGACTCTCAACCAACTGCAATAGCAGTAATATTGTATATTTGGCCCATTATTTGATCTGTATGTCATTTTATGTTGGAATGACAACCAGAAGTCTGAGGGATTGGATGCGTGAACATCTGTATGATATAGGGAGGGAATCGGAAACCAATGCTCTAGCAAGACATGTCAAAGCTCATGGAGATGCACATAAATTTGTCTTCATGGTGATTGACAGGGTGTTAGGTGGTCTCAGAGGGCGAGACCTAAAATTAAAAGTGGAAACAAAAGAACTGGAATTGATTGTAAGACTTAAGGTCAGTATGGGGAAGGTCTTAATGACAAGATTAACATTAAGCCCATTTTATTAGGAAGGGATTTGCTTAAATGATTATATTTTTAATTTTTATTTGTATTTTTATTTGTATAGGAACTCACTTTGGTTGTCATAATATTTATTTGTCATATTGTTATATATGATACTGTGTTTGTAACATGCTATTGCAATTCTTATGGCTGTCTGCTCTGTTGCTTTAAATGAAGGTGGAGATTTTTGCACTTGTTTAATTGTCATGAACTGGTATAAAAGGAGTTTTTTAAGTTATAATCATTGTCTGATGAAGTGGCTTAGTCCAAGAAAGTGCTCACCGTTTGTTTATTGTGGAAATACATTTTTGTATTTTTTTATTCCACAGCCTTGGTCTGTTGCTTCCAGTGTTTTTATGCTCTCTCTCTCTCTCTCTCTACATATATATATATATATATATATATATATATATATATATATATATATATATATATATATATATATATATATATATATTTGTTTGGTACTGCTGTTTCTATGCAGTTATTGACATGCTTGTACAGGGTTTCCAAAAACACTTCAGCATAGTCCACCATATTGTCTGACTTTAGAGTTTGGAATTTAGGTATGCCTTCTTAGCTATGCCTTCAGTTAATAGGAGGTAGTTTCTGGGACTTACTGGGAGTTGAGACTTTATATTTACTTCAAGGGTAACCGCTTTGTGATCTGATCTGATCACTGAGAAAATTACACAGGGGGGGTGGAAGGTTTCCTCGTGTTTGGGAGTACTAGATTCAGGATATTTGCACCCCAAATAGGCGTTCAGACTAGCTGTTCCAGGGTGTTTGCATTGACAAATCCCAGGAATCTTTTGAGCCTGCATGTTAGTGGTTATGTATGTATCCTAGTTTATGGCGTGATAGATGAAATCACCCATGAATATGGTGTTGGGCTAAGTTGTGAGTGACTTCATTGCATTTAAATGGTTATCCTGAGTCGTAGATGGGGCCATATAGCTAGCAAGGATATTGTATTGAACTATTCCTAAGGTTACTTGTACATGGAGTAGCTCGACCATTTCATGTTTTTGACAACTCTTTAGGGGTATTTACTTTGTATATAGATTGATACACTTCCACCTCGTATCCTTTCTTGTGTGGTGGCTGGTCTAGACATCTGGAAGGCATTATAGTCTTGTACTGCTGGAGTGCTGCTTTAAACCGTGTCTCAGTAATTGCACAAATATGAACACTCTTCAGGGTGAGAAGTGCTTCTAGAGAGTAAAGCTTCTTGTTGAGACATTTAGGAAGTAGGTGGCATTTTATAGTAGTACCTATCTCATACTGGAAAAGAAAGAAACAAAATAACAGAACATTCCTTTCCAAACCAAATAAGTAGTAGTTAGTGCTTTCAATGTCCCACAAATAAAAAAAATAAATTTGTCATGACATGAAACTTAGGAAACAGTTTTGTACTTGGTTGCAAACTTAATTGGAGGTTTACAACTCTGTACTTATCTTCAGTATTTAGAAGTGCTATTTTATGGCAGAAATACAATTATAGGAGTAATGTACAGTTAAGATCTGTACTTTTTATTTAATGCTGATGTTTTCAAAGAACTATTAATGAGTTAGTTAAGATGGAAAAACTGTACTGTCAGAGATAAAATAGATATAAAATGGGCAAACTTCTGCTATTATCAAATACATTGCTAATATATTTGCAAACTAAATTCAAGACTTTTATAATTAATTTAGTTATGGGTCATCTATATATTTATTTATTTATGTATTTATTTCTTTATTTATTTATTTATTTATTTGCTGTGTTTAATTGCTAGGAAAGCCATGCTGGGCAAAAAAATAAATAAACAAACAAACAAATAAATAAATAAATTACCATTTTCTTTTTTTTGGAAGCCTGGGGAGAAATGGTTCATCTGACTTAAATGTATACACCAAAGGTACATGCACTATATAGAGACAGCAAATGTCACTGCTAAGACAATAGGAGAGTAATAAAATCTACATTTACGTACAATGAACATGGGTTGCATTCACCTGTGCAATACAGAGTATACCAAGTATCATTCCCATTAAATTATATTATGAACATTGATGAATAATTGGTTACAAACCACTTATGTTCAGGGAAGGAGAACAGTATAATTATATGCTTGCATAAAATGCAAATGGTTGCATTTGTGTTGCAAATAAGAGTTACTTTTACTTCTCAAGATAAAAATTCACAGTGGTAGATATCACTGAGCAGATTTCACTTTACAAGAGATGCTGATGATGGTAAGAATACATTTGTGTCAGCAAGAATTAGTTTATAATTGTTTTGAGAGGGAAAGTGTGGATAACAGATTCTGGTCCCACAGGAACAATAATAGGATGAAGTATGGGAGGTATTACAGATGGTAATGAGGTGTGAGGTAGGGTTTAGCCTGGGGTAATGTATATATCTTGCTTTCTGAATCAAATTAAATTTCCCCATGCAGTTATCATGCCCTATGCTCACTACAGATATTGTACTTTACTAGAAACAATATCTAAATTAAAATGAACTTTATCATTATAACTTTGGTATAAATTTAGTTTCACAGACAAACTATAGTCATTATTAGGTATTTAATGGATAACAACAAAGCATTCCTTTTGAATAAATAAATAAGAATTGCAATTATCAAAGACATATGCCTCCACAAAAAAAAAAAAAAAACTTGTGCCTTTTTTATTCTTGAAATAGAGCTACTGTTATATATCAGCCTCCTGTCCTTCCCAAACCTCATATGGAATTTTATACACGTATAGAGATGATATCATTCTAGTGGTCAGTCATGACTACATTTCTGCTTTCTGCTTACTATCTTCATCCTTCAAACTAGCAAACAACTAGTTACTATATTAATGTATATCAAGTCACAAGTTCTCTTTTTAAGGGTTACACCTATGTTGGCATGTCTATATCAAAAGTGTAAAAAGAGCGAACGCTCTTTAATTGACAGCAAATACGCAAAGTCCCATAAAGCCAAATGGCCTGAACAGCGATTTTTTTCCAAGGAAAAAATTGCTGGGCCATTCTTGGGACTTTTTTGTTTCCTCCACTGCGGTGCTATCTCAGAGTTCATATATTTAAGTGGGGGGGTGAGGGGCACAGCCCCCGAGTTCAAGGGGTATGGTGGGCGAAGCACCCCACTTTATATTGTGTTTGGAGTTTTATTTTTTTTTTGGAACAGCAATTTTTTTCCCTGGGAAAAAAAATCGCTGTTCTGCATGTTTGACGTTTTGGTATTTTGAGTATTTGGTGTTGATTAAAGAGCGCTCGCTCTTTTTACACTTCGAGCTTCTGATATAGACCCATGTTAGCATGAAGTATTTCAATAGCAAAGAGATTTTAATTTTCTTAGAAGACTTTATTACAAACACACACGCATTTCTGCTAGCTTGAACACCCAGTTCCTTACTGATTTTCCAGAAGAAAATACCTCAGGGCATTCACTATCCTCTTTCCAGATAAATGAAGAATTGATACTAATATGGTGATTCTTCTGGAATTGATATTTTCCTCACAAATTAAATGCCCTCTTCTATTTTTTCACTATTAACTCTTACAACCTAGTGATGCCTTGAGGCATCTTTGCAGTGGCATCCTACTAACACATTTAGGTACATTTTATGCAGTCTGCTCATATATGCATTTATAATTCCAGGACCATGATACATGGCATAGAAAGAGTACATCTTAAAACTTACATAACAGGCAATACAACTACATGACTTTTTTTTCAAAGTGCTGCTAAAGATATATTAATTATTGTTACTATACTATTTATTTATATTGACATCATTTTCATATTTTCTTAAATGGATCAGCAATCAACAAACACAGACAGAAATGCATAACCTTATGGAAAAGCTGACAATCGAACATGCAATATGCTGGTTATCATATGTTTGCAGCTTGAGAGTTTAATGAGATATTTTAAAATTTTACAAAATATCACAGAGTTAATATTTGCTGTGTTTATTATGACTCATAAAATCCAGTTTAAGACCTAGAATCTAATAAATGGTACCAGTACAAAGATTTGTGATGAACAGTTTGCCATTCCTATTTCTTTAGTGACCATTATGACTCTAGAGATATGACCATTTAATTGAAATGTGAGGACATAACTTGATTTTGTCAAAAAGGTCAGGATGCAAGTTCAGTACAAGACTCCAGAACTCCATCAGAGTGAATAAGTTCAAAAAGTGAAAAAGCTGTAGTAAACATTTCTCTGGAAGGTAGCAATTCTTGAGTTCTTTGAAATCATCATATCCCATCCTTATAGCATTTTTACAATAAATTAACATATAGTGCATGTACCTTTGATGTATATATTTAGGCCAGATAAGCTATTTCTCCATAGGCTTCCAAAGATAAATGGTTATTTATTTATTGATTTATTGATTGATATGTTTATTTGTTTGTTTGTTTATTTATTTATTTATTTTTACCTCAGCTTTATATCAGAATTAAAAACTGGAGCTAAGTTCTGTCTTGATCTTTTAAGCCCCTTGCTTACTAAGTTACTTCTGTTTAGTTACACTACAAATGTTTCTGACAGTATATTTTTTTCTAAATTAAAATACCAGATTAGGAATAACTTTGATTTTTTTCAGTTGATATAGGAATGCAATACTAGCTTAATATCTGTGCTCAGATAGTAACCATACATTCAAATATTCAAATATTCCAAACGTTATGTAAGTTAGTTGATACATATATTATTTCTTAATACTTATTCAGCTTTACATCTAAAACAAATGAATGCAACAACATACGCCATTGAAAATAGACTCTAAAATCATTCTGTCTTGGATACATACTGACTTATTCTGTAATAAATCCATCCACCCATATCACAAACTTCTAGAATGGAAAATTGAATTTTTAGATGGATATTACTCTTAATAAATGGAATCAATTATGGTCCCAAGTTAAAATGTTTTAAATAAATGAGAATCAGTGCATACAGGTAAATAAGCAAAACCAACAATTCGTTTCTCAGTGTTTGCATGGCAGGGAAGCAAAATGTTGATGGTTGCATTGCTGGTTGGTGCCATTGTTTGTACTCTTACTTGCAGGAAACAAACTATTTTGAATGTCATACCTACAATAAATGTCAGATTAGACAAAAAGATGTATGTTTTTTCTTCATATGCTTGGCATATTTCAGAGGAACATTGTATATGCATTATTACTAAAAAGATACAACTCACTGGTTGGAATCAAACAATAACAGGATTTCTACTGTAGAACTGGTAGAAATTGTTTTCTTCTTTTGCATACATTATAAAAAGAAATCTGATTATGGGATAGGTGAGTAAGGGTTTAGTTCTATAATGATTTGCTAAGTAACATCTTGTCAAAGCTAAAAACATTAAAATAAAGGAGACAAAGCACTGAACAAAGAAAAAAATTGTGGGGCACTCCCCTGCACTTAAAGTAATAGTCAGTGGGGAGTAACAATCAGCAAGATGCAGTTCACAAGCATTTACCTCAAGAGTTACAACCATGGCCATATTTTATTTGACCTATGATCTGGACATTTGACCTACGATCTGGACATTAAAGGGATGTAAATGTGCAGCAAGCTATTTATCTATTTATTTTTTGGTGTACCTCACTTTAATATCTTATCTTGTTGACATCTATTTTCTAACAGTCTCACATTTTTCTTGAGTTTGTATCATAAATCTATTTATTGTATGCACAGATAATTTTCCTATCATATTTTGGAAAACAATTAACATATAGATATCATAGTCACTGTAGAGCAGAGTGTGTGCTGTACCTTTAAGAAGGATTGCAGTCAGTTGGCATGTACATATAAGTACTGAGCACGTGCATGCAAGAGTGCCATTTTGAGTGAGCAGCCAGAATAAAAGCATGTATGTATGTGTGTAGCAGTTAGTCAGTTAGTTAATTAATTTAAGTTTAATGTTCCTGTCATCCATCATGATGGGTTTATGTGTAATAAACTACTTAAATGGACACCCAAGCCTCATTATCTTATTCAGACACACAAGATGAGCAACATGGTATCAGAATGGAATCCAGAGACAAGACCATGAGTCATGCAGTTAGAAATGGAGAAATATACATCAGTGGATCCTCTGCAGCTCAAACAACCTACAAACAGGTCAGAAATGAATTTCCAAGTACTAAAACTTGCTTAAATGATTTTTTTCTCAAAGAATATAAAACAAAGCATTCAAAAAACTCAAAACAAATTTCTAATTAAATGAAATGCTCAAAACTGCGACATATTGATAACAATATTTAAAATAATTATGAAAATATCTAAAACAATACCTGAATCAAATAAAATGTGCAAAAAAAGGAAAACAATCATATTTTTTGCAATGTATTACTTTTTTGCATTACATGAATCTATTTACAATATCCTAAGTGTGCAAAGTATTGGCAAGTGTGTGCAGTATTACAGATTTTCTGCATGTGAATATTATTACAAGTACCTGGTATGTGTACATGTTTGAACATAATTACAAGGTTCAAGTTTGCACTGTGTTTAAAAGTAATTTGTTGGCATAGCAGAAAGATTTCATAGACCAAACCCACTTGTGTTTGATTCAATATTGCAGAAAATTGGAGAGTATTTGAGCAAAAGTCCAATATTTTCATACAGGCTGCTTTTTCTGAAAAAGATGCACATACAAAGGCATTTATTCTGCTTAATTTAGCTGGTTCAAAGGCCATTAAAAGAGAATGTTCATTTGTGCATGCACCTGCTATATTTGTAGGGGAGGGGGAAAGCCACCATATTGTGGTAGCAGCTGAAATGCGAGAAGACCCTGAGTGCTTAAAACATAAATTTAGAGAAATGTGCAACCCACAAATGAATATTACAATGAAAAGGCACTTATATTACACAATAGATCAAAAGCCTGGTGAAACCTTTGCTGCATATATAACTGACTTTAGAAATAAGGCTAAAACGTGCAGATTTGGTGATCTATGAGATGAGTTGATAAAAGACAGGCTTGTGTGTGGTATTAAAGATGATACAGTGAGAAAGATTTTGCTTCAAGACAGTGATTTAACTTTGAACAAGGCCATAGAGATTTGTCAGATATAGTAGCTCACAGAGAAGCACACAAATATGCTTATAAATGAGAAAAGCATGCTTGCAGTGTCTCCTAGTTCTAATAGGTTCATAGGTAAGTACTAGGCTATCTGACCAAGGGCATTTATAAGCCTAGCCAGAATGAGTTGGCTTTTGCCACCCCCTTAGATTAGTTCCCTGTGCCTCTGTCAAGCAGAGCCATTAGTTCCCTGCACCACTGTCCAGCAGAGCCACTGCAGTGATCCCCGGGGTAAATTTTCTGTTTCCCGTCCGCCCATCAAGGTTTCTCCTGAAGAGTGTTAGTGAAGGGCTCTGCCTGATGTATACTGGAATCCTGTTCCAAAGCATGGGGAGTCTCTGGGACAGGAATCTATCATTCCAGCGTGTCCTATTTATCATTGTGGTGAGGTTTATATCTCTAGAGCGTGTGGCTCTCCGGGATTTGTTTTTTTTAGGTGAAGCATGTCCATCAATTCTGGGTTGGACATGGCCGTGTATGACAGACAGAGATCACCTCTGAGTAAGTGGTATGCAACCAAGTACAGCTGACGTTTCTTGAGTCGGGCTGCATAGGGCATCTGTTTGAGGCCAGTAATCCTCTTGGTGAGGTACTTCTGTGGTCTTTCCAGCTGTTGCAGGTGTCTTGTAAGGTACATCCCAAATGGGGCGTTGTATTCTATGATGGGCCTAATGAGTGATGAGTAGAGAGGCACAATAACCTCTTTTGTTCTAGATGCAAACCCTTTTGTGATTAGGTGGGCCACATCGAAGGACTTTCTAACCATCTTGGCAATATGATTATCAAAGGAGAGATTACTATCTACTTGGGTTCCCAGATCCCTTATTACATTTTCTGTATATAGGGGACTACTACCTATGTGGTAGTTCACGGGTACTTTATGTTTTCCAAAGGGGATGACTATGCACTTTTTGGCTTTTAGCTTGAGGCCATGGTTTTGACACTAGGTATCCGTCTCAGTGAGACCCTTCTCGAGGGTGTCTGTATCAGCCGGAGAATCAATTATGGCCCCTAGTTTGCAGTCGTCTGCGAACTTGGTCAGCCATAGTCCTCTTATGCTTGCCTGTATCTCTGAGAAGTATATACCGAACAGGAAGGGTCATAGAACATGTAGGTTCTATCCATGAGCCAGCTGGCAACCCATCTCCTGATGTAGGGGTTTGTGCTCAAGTTGGTGAACTTGTCATAATACTAGAATGGGGAATGGTGTCAAAAGCCTTTGTGAGGTCTAGGTAGGCTGTGTGAACCTCCTTTCCCTTGTCTAATGCCTTAGTAACTGTCTCAAAGATGTCCACCAGGTTTAGGAGGCATGATCTGCCCTTAACAAAGCCAAACTGGGTAGGGTCCAAGGTTTGGAGGTTCCCAGTGCCTCTGTTAATGAGTTCCATGATGATGCACTCCATAGCCTTGCAGACCAGATTAGTCAGGCCTATAGGTCGATAGTTCCCGGGGTCCATTGTGGATCCACCTTTATGGAGCGGGATAACTGTTGCTGTGTGCCACTCTGTGGGTATATAGCCTGTAGAGAGGCTGAGTTTGAACAGTGTGTCTAGGTGAGGGGTTAGTTCATTTTAGAGCTCTTGTAAGACAGAGCCTGGGACACCGTCCGGTCCCATTGAAGCTGTGTTTTTGGCTTTGGATAGGGCTGTCTGTTTTAACCTGTGTGTTGGTGATTGATGGGGTCCTACATTCTTCTGGTATGGTTATGGGCCCTTTAGGGTGTGAGAGGGGGGTGAAGTTTGCACTGAACCTGTTTGCCAGAATGTTGGCAATATCAGTCGGTTCACTGTATTTTGTGCCATTCTACACTAACTCAGAGCAGATCTGAGAGTTTCCACTTAGGTTCTTGAAATAGCTAAAGAATGCTTTGTGGTTATCTTTGGAGTCCTTTTGAAACTAGCCTTGGATGATTTAATGAGGGATCATAGTTTCTTGCTGATACTGATCAGGGATGTCTTTCCTTCTTGGGATTTTACTCTTTTCTGTACTAGTTTCCTCCTTCTGTTGTATAGTTTTTTATGGCAGGGGTCCATCAGACTGATTTCCTTTTCTTGGAGGAGTGAGTCTTGGTTTTATTTGGGATAGCACGATCCATGCATTCCTGCAGATGCTCATAGAGTGCCTTTATAAAGGTTTCAGCAGCTTGGACAGCATTGTCCTTTAGCATGGGGGCTGTGAACCTTTCCACCTCAGTCTTAAGTAACGTGAAGTTTGCTTTTGAAAAGGTTTTCACAGTGGTTTCCTTGATTGGGGGTGGGGGTGGAATGTAGATATCCAGAGTGATTAGTCTATGGTCTGATCTAACCAGCTAGGGGTTGACCTCCATTGTGGAACACCAGTCGCCCATGTTGGTGATGACCAGGTCCAATATGTTGTTCCCTCTGGTGGGGGTGTTGACTAGTTGATCCAGGGCATTTGAGTTTAGAAATATTAGGAAGCGTTGGGCAAGGGAGTTAGTATTTGAGTTGTTCTCCCAGTTTATATTTGGGTAATTGAAATCACCCAGTATTAGGGTGTTTGGTAGGACCTTCATATTTCCCAGTGTCTCCAGAAATGCAGAATGGGGGTCCTGGGTCATGGTGGGTGATCTGTAGCAAGCTAAAATTTGGATTGCAGTTTTGCCCATTGTTAGTTGCACATGGATGATCTCTGATGCATTGTGCTGTACCACTAACCTGGAGGTGTGGGTATCCTTGATGAATATGGATAAACCCCCGCCTTTTGTGTTTCGGTCCTGGTTCTGTGGCCGAAAGGTATGGTATGAGTTATAGCCTAGTAGTGCTGGGGTGCTCTCAGGAGCCTTAAACCAGGTTTCTGTTACTGCACAGATGTCAATATTCTCCATACTGAGGAGTGCCTAGAGTGCATGCATTTTGAGGTTTAGACTTCTGGCATTGAGTAGCATTACCCTCAGTTTTTGGTTACTTGTGCTATTTATGGTGGTGGGTTTGTCTTTTGAGACTTGCCTAAAAAAGGCACTATGGGGGCGGCAAAAGCCTTGGCCAATATTCGAAAGCCTAAGGGTGACAGGTGCATGCCATCTATTGTGAAGCAATGTGGCTTATCGAGCATGTCATCCCAGGTGGACTGATACTGGATCCCTTTTGAATGACACCAGAAACTTAGCCAAAAAAAAAGCTCCGCTCTCTCACAGGTGAACAGAGAAACTTCCTTCTATCCAAGTAAGGTATGGGCAACACAGAAACTTGTAACACAGCCCTGGATTCAGCAATAACCTAAAAACTGGACTATACTAGTTCAGAAAGGCGAGAAACAAGTATATCTTTTTGTTTTTTTGGGGTTTTTTTCAGAAAATAGAACAGATACAATCAAAATTAGCCCAAAATGGCCAATAAACTACTAACTTCTGGGCTGAAACTACTCCTCCAGGGACAGATAGGCTGCTCAAAGCTCCCCTCTCTCACAGGTGAACAGAGAAACTTCCTTCTATCCAAGAAAGGTATGGGCAACACAGAAACTTGTAACACAGCCCTGGATTCAGCAATAACCTGAAAACTGGACTATACTAGTTCAGAAAGGCAGGAAACAAGTATATGTTGATAGTATGCAGCATGAGGTTAAAAGATACAGGCATAAGGGTGAAGCCACTCCAACAAAACCCAGAGCAACTTCAGTAAGGCCTAGGGCACACTCAGCAAAGCAGTAAGGTGGCTCAGCAAAATCCCAGGTAAACTTCATAGTCAGCTATCATAATTGTGGAGGTAACCATGAACCCAAAAGAGAGAAGTGCTTAGCTTTTGGTCAGCAGTGCCACAAATGTAAAAAGTGGAATAATTTCAAAAGGCTTTGTAAATTAAATGAGGCTCATTGTTTTATTAAACAAGAGCACTCAAAAAGGCAAGGTGATTGATTAGAAAACTGTGACCCTACTTTTTATGTTGATGGTGTGTCTGCGCTTAGTGAAACAGTCAATGCAGTAGATTTGTGGGCAAAGAGTGAAATATTTTGTACTGTTTGGATTAATGGGAGACCTATAGAGCTCAAAGTAGATACTGGTTCAAAGTGCAATGTTATGTCAGCAGAAACATATGCTAAAGTTAAATCTAGAGAACAACTTAATTTGTCAAAGTGTCCAAAGCTTGTTGCTTACGGTGGTGAAGAAATTCAAACCGAAGGCTCAGTAGTGCTTTCATTTTACTCTACTGGGAACAGTTATGACTTGCAGTTTTATGTAGTCAAGAGACATGTGCAGTCATTGTTAGGCCTCAAAGACAGTTTGAAAATGGGAGTGCTTTCATTTAACAAAGAAGTCCACCATGTAAGCATAAAAGAGAACAGCACAACTTTCACCCAAACCATTTTTCCTGACTCTGCTGATATTTTTGAAGACAAACAAGGCAAACTCCCACTTGTGTACTCCCTGAAGTTAGATGTCGATGTCAGCCCAGTCATCAAACAACACAGAAAGCTACAGTAGCTATGCAGAACAGAGTCAAAGCTGAGCTAGACAGCCTAGGAGTAATTTGTCCAGTAGAAGAGCCAACTGAATGGGTATCTTTCATGGTAGTATCTTATAAAAGAAGCTCAGATGATATTAGAATATGTATTGATCCAAGAGATTTGAGCAAAGCACTAAAATGACCTCATCATCCAATGCATACAGTCAAGGAGGTTGCTGCCCTCATGCCAAATGCCACTGTATTTTCTGTCTTTGATGCAAAACATTCAGTCTGGCAAATTTTGCTTGATTGAAAGTCTTCACTTCTAACCACATTCAGTACACCATTTGGAAGGTACAGATTTTTGAGAATTCTATTTGGAATAAATTCTGCCAGTGAAATCTTTCAATGTGCGATGGAGCATATTTTTTTCTGGCCATCCACGTGCTATTATAGTAGATGATATTCCTGTAGGAGGCAATGGTGAAGTCAAACATGATAGAAACCTCAGGAAATTTCTGAAATGAGCTTGTGAAGTCAGTCTTTAACTGAATCCTCATGAATGTAAATTCAGGCTATAAGAAGTTACTTATGTGGGTCATTTGTTTACCAGTTTAGGCTTATGACCAGCTCCTTCCAAGCAAACTGCAATTCTTCAGATGCCAGCTCCAGACAATGCCCAAGTCTTACAACGTTTTCTTGGCATGACCAACTATTTAAGCAAGTTCATTCCAGATATAAGTTAACTTTCAACACTGGTAAGAGAGGTGACATGCAAAGATATATGCTGGCCCTGGTCAGAACAACACATTTGCATGTTCGAAGTTTCATGATTATATTTATGGCCAACCTAGTCAAATCAAAACTGACCACCAACCTTTGGTCACTATTCTGAAAAAGCTAATGTGCACAGCTCCTATGAGATTGCAATGCATGATGCTAAAATACAGTACAATTTCAACCTTATTTACACAAAAGGCAAACTTCTTTATCTTGCTGATACTTTATCCTCATTGCCCAGAAAAAAACAGTGAACAGTATAAGAATGAGAAATCTGATTGTGAATTCATGGAAATGAGAAAATTTTCTTCTACACATCTTGATGAGCTTTGAACTCGTACAGCTTCAGATCCAGTTCTTCAGAAACTCAATGACTTTACCAGGCAAGGATGGCCGTCAAAGCAATCTTGTTTACCCATAGATGTGCAGCAGTATTTTTCTTACAGAGATGAGATTTTGATGAAAGAATATATCATCATGAAAGATCCAAAAGTGATTGTTCCAAAATCTTTGCAACAAGAGTTTATTAAACTCTTGCATCTTGGCCACCCAATAACTGATTATACCAAAAGAAGTGTGAGACATCTAGTATTTTGGCCTTCAATGTCGAGAGATATTGAGAAAGAATGTTCATCTTGTTCTGTTTGTAATAGTGAATTTCAAGCCACTGAGCACAGCCAAGAGTAATTAAAATGAAATAAATCCTTTTAATTTGAGCAAACAAAGCCAAAACCAAGACGGCAAAATAAAACACGGATATTCCGAGCTTTATCAAGTTACAAATCTAATAATAGAGCAGCCATTTAAATAGTATGCACAATCATTAATTAATCAATTAAATCTTAAAACTAAACCTTCGTATAATTTAAGGTAAAATGTTGAAACAAATATATCACCCATTCTTTATAAAAACATGATAAATAGCAGCTTATTAAGGTTGCAAAGTTGTACTGTCAAATCTGATCGTGTAATGAATTTGAAAACACTGCATAAAATAAGAAATACAATAATAAAATAGTGTAAAAATGCAACTAAGAGTACCGGTGGTACAAAAAACTTTTTTGAATATATTTCTTTTAACCCTCTAAAAATGAGACACTTGAGATGAAACAAATGTCCTAATGATAGAATAAATTGTATGCAATGCTTAAGGTGTAACCTTAAGAGTTTTTATAATCTTGCTCTTCTCAGTTTCAGGACTGGTTTGATACTAATGGTGTCATTTAACCCAGGTGGTTTCCCAGCATCTAGCCTGAGCTGCCAGACCAGCTCTCTGTATTCAAGGGTGGATTCCCAGTCTCCACCTCTACCATCAGGAACAACCTGCTCTAGAATAATAAATTTAAAATTCCAATTGGAACAAGTGAGTGAGTGTTTAAACAAGGCATTTGATTCTTTCTTTTTTGATATTTCATAAAAGTTTTCGTAAAGCCTTTTTCTCATTTCTCTTTCCATTTTGCCTACATAGAAGCTTGCACAGGACGTGCAAAAGGCTAGGTAAACCACCCCTTTTGAGCTGCATGAAAAATGAGCATAGGATTTAATTTTTATTTTCCTAAATGGAATGTATAAGCCTGCATCATCCATCATGGCATGGCACTTTGCAGAACTGGAAGAATTTCAATTTCAAAGAAATTCTTCCGGTTAAGCCTAAATTTATTAAAAAAAGGGGTACTAATTTTAAAGAGATGTTTGAAAATCTAGTAAAAGGCAGGCACCTACACTTAACCGGAAGAATTTCAATTTCAAAGAAATTCTTCTGGTTAAGCCTAAATTTATTAAAAACAGGGGTACTAATTTTACAGCCAAACTGGAGGCCGAGCTCTCTAAACCCAAGACTGGCACAGTCAGTCAGGAGGAAAAGGTAACCACTCGCAGCACACAACCAGTCTCACATAGACCAACCATATCAATAAACAAGACACATAACTCACAAAAACATACTTGGAGGCTCTAAATAAAAATCTGCCAAAGCAGCAGAGACCTCCAAAGCAGACATCCAAGCAACCGCTACCCCACAACAATTTTCACGTATCACATACTTCACAAAGTCAGTGTGCCACATAGTCGCAACCCTTAAGGCTAAATAACACACCAAATACACTACTAATAGGAGACTCTATTGTCAGGCACATTGATGTCCCGCTTACCTGACTGAACAAGGAGAAGGTCACTGTAAGCTGCCTGTCGGGTGCCAGGATCCACCCTTGCTTAATCTCAGAAACATTACTAGCAATAATTTACTTGGTTCACCTGCTCAGAGACTTATGTCGAGACAAACCAGAACCACGCTACCAATTATTAAGAATTTGTTGGTTCCAAGTGCTAAAAGCCTAACTCCTAAAGAAATGTTTGTCCCAAAAGTTCTACTACGACAAAACCAGCAAACCTCTGAATCCATTAAAAGAAGGAGATAATGAGGATGCAGACAGCAAAAGGATTTGATTGAATTGGACTTGTGAAACATTTGTGTGAAGAACTGAGATTGTACATTGTGGAAAAGCAGGGAATGGAATTTAGGTGGAATCGGAAGCATTAATTACCGATGTCCGAACCAGTGTGTTACAGCACCTTGCCTGTAATGGAGACTCTAATTTTCAGAGTGATTGATACAATGTTCCTGTTCCAGAGTACATTTCACCATCTGTTCCTGTTCTTGAAAGTATCCTTAAAAATACTGAAGTAGAATATTCTCCATTGGCTGTCCTGTTGCTAAACCCAGTTCTAACTATTGCATTGCATGGTCAGGTCATATCTCAAGACCTAGTCCTAGATACATAGCAACCTGGACATGATTGTTTTGTTTATATATGTCTATATAATTTGCATGCCTATTCAATTGTCATTGTCATTATGACTCAGCACAGCTCCACATGGTGTCCTGCAGAGTGCTACAAACAGCAAAGAGATGAAAGAGAGACTTTAAACAGATTAAATATTTTTTCTCTGCCTTTCTACCTGTGACTGCATTTTCTCACCAAAAAGCAAGCTTCTAGATATTCTAAGATTTCAAAAGATTTGTTTTTGCATTTTTACTGTTTTGCACTTCTATAAGTCGTTTTTGTGTTGTTTAACTGTTGTAGGCTACACACTCAAGTGTGCTAGCCTGTTTAAAGCATTTACAGTGTTTCTTGTTAAGTTAATGTTGTTCTGTTGAAAAAAAATAAAATAAAAATTCTTGTTTCCCACCTTTTTTGAACTAGAGTAGTCCAGATTTCAGGTTTTGCTGAATTTTGGGGTGTGGTATAAGTTCCTGCGTTGCCCATATCCTTACTTGGATAGTAGGAAGCATCTCTGTTCACCAGTGAGAGTGGGGAGCTTTGAGCAGCCTATCTGTCACTGAAGGAGTGATCTCAGCCCAGCAACTAGTAGCTCATTGGCCGTTTTGGACTAATTCTTATCTCTTTCAAGATTCCTGCCTTAAAACCCGCATTTGGGCAGTTTTGCATGATTTTGCATACTGCCAGCATCGCTCAACGTCCCACAGCACCGTTTAAGCAGTTTTAAACTATTCCCGGCTCCACAAAGTCTGCTCTTCAGTTTTTCAGTTAGAACTAGTCTATCTCTTAAAGTAAGCACTCAACCTTCCTTTTACAGCCAAGCACTTGCTCAGATTTCTCAGTAAGGACTAACAAACTAAAGCACTACACCTCCTTATACTATCTAGAAGTACAAGGCTCCCCATTCGTCCCTTCCAGACAATCAATAAATCAGTTCTTTAAACTATCCAGGCATGTCCAAAGAACAGTTTCAGGTATACTCTCCAGTCCAGCTGGTGAATCTGGGAATCTTAAGGCAATTGCAATTGCTTTATGTAGACAGACAACCCTCTCCTCCTTCTAACAAACTCAGATGTATGTGAGAGATGCAGCTATACAGCCAAACTGGAGGCCGAGCTCTCTAAACCCAAGACTGGCACAGTCAGTCAGGAGAAAAAGGTAACCACTGGCAGCACACAACCAGTCTCACATAGACCAACCATATCAATAAACAAGACACATAACCTCACAAAAACATACTCAGAGGCTCTAAATAAAAATCTGCCAAAGCAGCAGAGACCTCCAAAGCAGACATCCAAGCAATCGCTACCCCACAACAATTTTCACGTATCACATACTTCACAAAGTCAGTGTGCCACATAGTCGCAACCCTTAAGGCTAAATAACACACCAAATACACTACTAATAGGAGACTCTATTGTCAGGCACATTGATGTCCCGCTCACCTGACTGAACAAGGAGAAGGTCACTGTAAGCTGCCTGTCGGGTGCCAGGATCCACCACATAACCCAAGCACTCAGGTCACTCCATAGCAGGTACAAATATGACTCTGCCATTGTCCATGTTGGTGTGAATGACCTGAGATGTACCTCCCTGGACTACATGAAAAGAGACATAGAGGAGCTCTCTGATCATGTAGTCCAGGCTGGTATGACCCTGACCCTGAGTATCATCTTACCCTCACCAAGAATGATGCCACAGTACAAAGACAAAATGAGCAATTTTAACAATTGGCTAAGCTATTGGTGTCATTCAAAGGGGATCCAGTGTCTGTCAGCCTGGGATGACATGCTCGACAAGCCACGTTGCTTCGCTAGGGATGGCTTGCACCTGGCACCCTTAGGCTTTTGAATACTGGCTAAGGCTCTTGCCAACCCCATAGTGCCTTTTTTAGGCAAAGCTCAAAAGACAAACCCACCTCCATAGACATTACAAGAAATAAAAAACTAAGGGTAATGCTACTCAACGCCAGAAGTCTAAACCTCAAGATGCACACACTCGAGGCACTCCTCAGTATGGAGAAAATCGATATCTGTGCAGTAACAGAAACCTGGTTCAGGGCTCCAGAGAGCACCCCAGCACTACCAGGGTATAACTCATACCATATTTTCCAGCTCCAGAACTCAGACTGAATTACTAAAAGTGGGGGAGTATCTATTTTCATCAAGGATACCCACACCTCCAGGTTAGTGGCACTGCACAAGGCATCAGAGACCATCCATGTGCAACTAACAGTGGGCAAAAATGTTTTTCAGTTTGTAGCCTGCTACAGATCACCCACCTTGTCTCAAGACCCCCACTCGGCATTCCTGAGAACATTGGAGAATATGAAGGTCTCACCAAACACTATGATATTGGGGGATTTCAACTACCCAAACATTGACTGGGAAAACTACTCAAGTCCCCACTCCTATGCCCAAAGGTTCCTGGAGTTTATAAACTCAAACGCCATGGAACAAATGGACACCACTCCTACAAGAGGGGAAAACATACTGGACCTGGTCATCACCAACATGGGGACTCAATGTTCCACACCAGAGGTAAACCCCTCGCTGGTAAGATCAGACCATAAACTAATCACAATGGACATTCACATCCCGACCCCACCCCCAGCCAAGGAAACCACTGTGAAAAACTTCTCAAAAGCAAACTTCACACTTCTCAAGACCGAGGTAGAAAGCTTCAAAGCCCCCGGGCAAATGGAAAATGCTACCCAAACCACAGAATCCTTTACAAATGCATTCTATGAGCACCTACAGGAATGCATAGATCGAGCCATCCCAAGTAAAACCAAGACTCACTCCTCCAAAAACAGGAGACCAGTCTGGTGGACCCCAGCCATAAATAAGCTATACAACAGAAGGAGGAAATTATTACATGATAGGGCAAAATCCCAAAAAGGGAAGGCATCCCTGATCAGTATTAGCAAGAAACTTCAATCCCTCATTAAATCATCAAAGGATAGCTTCAAAAGAAAAATCGCCAAAGACTCTAAAGATAATCACAAGGCTTTCTTTAGCTATGTCAAGAATCTGGGTGGCAACTCTCAGATCTGCTCTGAGCTGGTGCATAATGTCATAAAATACACTGAACCCACTGACATTGCCAACATCCTGGCGGACAGGTTCAGTGCAAACTTTACCCCCCCTTCCCCCCCAAAAGGGCCTATGTCTATCCCAGAAGAATGCAGTCTCCCAGACATCACAAACACACAGGTGAAAGCAGCCATCTCCAAAGTAAAAAACACAGCATCAGTGGGACCGGATGGTATCCCTGACTGGTCTTACATGAGCTCCAAAAAGAACTAACCCCTCACATACATTCACAGTTCCAACTTAGCCTTACTACAGGTTATGTACCCAAAGAATGGCATACAGCAACAGTTATCCCACTCCACAAAGGTGGCACCACAATGAATCCCGGGAACTATTGCCCTATAAGCCTGACTAGCCTGGTCTGCAAGGCTATGGAGAGCATCATCATGGATCTCATAAACAAAGACATTGGGAACCTCCAGACTCTGGACCCTACCCAATTATTGTTAAAGGCAAAGCTTGCCTCTTAAATCTGGTTGACTTCTTTGATACAGTTTCCAAAGCCATAGATGAGGGAAATGTGGTCCACACAGCCTATCTGGACCTCGCGAAGGCCTTCGACACAATACCCCACTCTGGCATCATAAATAAGCTTACCAGCTTAAATATCAACCCATATGTTACGAGATGGGTTGCAAACTGGCTCAGGGATAGAACTCACATGGTCAGAGTTGGGAGCGCCATGTCCGACTCCAAACCGGTTACAAGTGGCGTCCCATAGGGCTCAGTCCTGGGACCTCTGTTGTTCGGTATATACTTCTCTGAGGTACAAGCAAGCACAGGAGAACTGCGGCTGACCAAGTTCGCAGATGAATGCAAACTGGGAGCCATAATCGACTCTCCAGCTGACACAAGCATCCTCCAAAAGGGTCTTATGGAGATGGATACCTGGTGTCAGAACCATGGCCTCAAGCTAAATGCCAAAAAGTGCATAGTCATCCCCTTTGTGAAAAACAAAGTGCCCACAAACTACCACATAGGAGGTAATCCACTAAGTACAGAAGATGTAATTAGGGATCTGGGTACACAATTAGATAGTAACCTCTCCTTTGATAATCACGTTGCCAAAGTGATTAGAAGAACCTTCTATATAGCTCACCTAATCACAAAAGGGTTCACATCTAGATCAAGAGAGGTCATTGTGCCCCTCTACTCATCACTCATCAGGCCCATAATTGAGTACAATGCCCCATTTTGGATGTACCTTACCCGACACCTGCAACAGCTGGAGAGACCGCAAAAGTACCTCACCAAGAGGATTGTGGGCCTCAAACAGATGCCCTATGCAGCTCGACTAATGAAACTCCAGCTCTACTCATTTGCTTACCACCTACTCAGAGGCGATCTCTGCCTGACGTACAAGGCCATGTCTGACCCAGAATTAATAGACATGCTCCACCTCAAGAAAACCAAATCCAGTAGAGCTACACGTTCCAGGGATTTATACCTTAGCACAACAATAAATAGGACATGCTGGAGGGATAGATTCATATTCCAGGCTTCCCTTGCTCTGGAATAGATTCCCAGTCCATTTTAGGCAGAGCCCCTCACTGACCCTCTTCAAGAGAAATCTTGATGAGTGGATGAGAAATCGTAAATTTACTCCTGGGATCACTTCTAGTGCCCTGCTGGACAGAGGCCCAGCAATCTAATCTAAAAGTGAGGCGAAAATCAACACATTCTGGCTAGGATTATAAATGCCTTAGGGCAGATAGCCTAGTACCTGCCTATGAACCTATGAACCTATGAGACAGATTAGTGAAAGAGAGAAGATGTAGATCAAAGTGTGTGATGTACTTTTAAGAAGCATTCCAGTCAGTGGACACGTGCATATAAGTACTGAGCATGTGGAAGCAAGAGTGCCATTTTGAATGAGCAGCCAGAGTGAAAGCATGTATGTGTGTAGAAGTCAGACAGTTACTGAGTTTGTTTAAGTTTAATGTTCCTGTCATCCATCCTGATGTATTTGTGTGTAATAAACTACTTAAACGAACACCCAAGACTCATTGCTTTATTCAGATACACAAGACGAGTAACAGTAACCTCAGCAGGACTGTATTGGACACTTGACAATAGTTTCAGCATAGTTGAGTAAAAATAATCTTATGGACCATAGTGACAGATACTGATGAGCAGTCTAGAATAACAGTGATGGAAGTTTACTTTGGATCATTTAACATGAGGAGAATGGGGAACAGTTGATTACAGTCATTTACTGCAATGACATTTCAGACATCCATAATACAACATATCTTGCATAATCACTATTGTATTTATTAAAATATTTATTAATTTATTTATTTATTGACTTTTGTCTGATTGGGCACGAGTCCCATTTCAAAGGTAATACATTTTCTCTATCGAGAACATTTTTATAGTAACTTGTGTTTAGCCTCCTGGTTCTGATTTACTAGTCTAATATCTCAGCAAAACAAAACAGGTTGAATAATCTATTTATTACACTGGAACCATGGCAATTTTACTTTTTGTTATTAAGAAGTGAGATGCAATTTTATGGCTATAAAGTAGGTTCTTTCTTGTCTTTCTAAATTACAGATCTATATGTTGCTTTGATTAAGTGAACCACACTGTTTTAGAAGCGCACCGTTCATTGCTTTTGGGTTACTAATTCAGCATGGATTGAATCTTGCAGGAAGACCTCAGGAAGACCTCAACTTGAAACCAACAAGGGTAGCGTACACCTATTTTAAAACTTCTAAAATGGCTGATGGTTGATCCTCAGATATATTTTTCTTTCTGCTGTTATTGTCAATTTTAATGTGAGCAATGGATAGAAAAATACAAATTATCAGCTCCTACTAAGACTGCTTAGCCATCTTGGTCATAACACAAGATGACAGTACTGCTTTATGCAAGCTCTTATAGTAACTCCATTTATATAATTTTCACTTTTTGGCTTATAAAGTTGTTAATTCCATATCATACTTTGAAGAAAATATATTCCTTGTTTGAATGTTAGTTATTTGGTCATCGGTATCTCTTATTTAAAACATGTCTGAGATATATAGTTGAATGCAAAGAAAGTTTTCTTATATACATACATTCAGTTTCCTATTACCTTTGCAAGGTAAGGGTTTTAGAAAGAGTCTATTTGGATGTGCTATTTAGTGAGCAATCCTAATCAATGATGAATCTTTTTTCCTCCATTGGCTATTTGTGTTTCCTTACAGAGTATCTGTCAGAGATGATATACTGTTCCAGAGCAATTTAATATTTGAGAATATATTCTTTATGTAATGAATGAGCCTACCTGCAGGTGTGATAGCACATCCATTAGAAGCCGGGCTTTCCAGATTTTCACAGAATGTGAATTTTTTGCCTCATATGTTTAGTCTGTTCCTCATAAAAACTGTGATTTGTTAACAAATCACTGAGGACTAAGGACTGAATGCAATAAATAATGATATAAATTTGGATTTTAGACTTCCTATCCCTCATAAAATGTAGCAAACATGAATCCTGTAATTCTAGCAACTTTGTATTTATAAAAGGAAGTGAGGGACCTGTTACCAGCACAGACAGCAGAGAGAAAGAAATTGTCACTTTTGTTTGCTAGGCAGTGCTGGCATATTTGACTGCCTAGTGACCTTAACAGGTTAAGAAGAGAGTGGTTAACATTTATTATGTTCAAGTTTGATGCTATAGCAGTGATTAATAATTTGTCTTTTTCTGGATTTGTGTCTTTCGGCTTTTCCCGGTTAGGGGTGGCCACAGCAGAACTCCGGTCCGCTAATGATTGGCAGTTGATTTTTACGTACCGGCTTGCCAGGCCTGACATACAACCTTCAATGAAGGTTCGCCCATTCACGCATGTCTCCATGCAGAAGACGCTCTAGCTGAGGATCGAACTGAACAGCTTCTTACTGTGAAGCGACAATGCTACCACAGCACCACCACTGCGGTCTATATCAATGCATAATCACTATGCTCATGCACTAAAAAGCAATTAAGGAGTTACAGCATCTGTCCGATATGTATCTCTCTCTCTCTCTCTCTAGACATATATATATATATATATATATATATATATATATATATATATATAGATATATAGATATATAGAGATAGATATAGGGTTTGATTGTAAATGATCAAACAATTTAATGGTGAACTGAAAACACTGACAAAAAAGTTTGAACATACACAATACCAAAAACAAAAACAAAATATTAAATTAAATAATATTGAGAAAGGAAAACTGTTTCCTTTCCCGATATTAATACTAACCTCCATAACACTAAAAAAGCCTTCCTGTTACACTGCCACTACACAAGATACAATCGGGCACACAAATATTCAAAAACACACACAAGCAACACTATATATATATCTATCCCCTAATGTAATGCTGACCCTAATCCTAAAATACACAAACGTGCGCACAAACATACAATACCAATCTTTCATCCATTCCTGACACTAAAACTAATTCACGTGCACAAACACTCTCACCCCTCCAACCCCACGTATTCATCTCAAGATTACACACCATCAGCATTTCCACTGGTTGTTTATCCATATCTTTGACATTAAACCACACCAGACACACACACACACACACACACACACACACACACACACACACACACACACACACACATATATATATATATATATATATATATATATATATATATCTCTCTCTCTCTCTCTCTCTCTATATATATATATATATATATATATATATATATGTTGAAGCAGCAGAAACAATTGATGGGCAAAAAGCTTCAGTTGTCATGAAAACTACAAAAAACCCTGAAACACTGCTGCAGCCAGTTACAGAATAATTTAATAGTCTAGGCAAAAAGACAAAACAAAAATAATCATAATAATTCATTTAAGAGACTGCCCAATGGGAAAGAGGTATATGAAACAAACAGACATGTTGAGAATCAAAGCAGACAAACAAGAACAAGTCTGGCGAGAAGTTAATTTTACAGATACAAAACTGTAGCCTCAGGCAGCTAATTGTAAACTGATGCAAGAAGGTGCTTTAGATCATAAACAGATTCTTGGTGAAGCACCAGACATGAAGAATGATGACATTAGTAAATTCCCCTTATGGTTAAGTGTAACAAGAGTGGTTAGGGACAGAATGAAACACTGGTGGATTCTGATAATCAGTAACATATATAGTGAATCAGCAGGAATGTCATCACTTTCTGACATCTTATTGTATTTCCCAGAATAATGCTGAAGTGAAGAAACGGCAAATCCAGCTACAAAATTAAATTGTGATTTATTTTTTATCTACCAAGTAGAAAGTACAGATAGCAAATGCCAAAGCACTTAAAGAAGATATACACATACTCAGAACAAGAATGAACTTCTGTAAAATGTCTTAATAAATAATGACTATGAGATGGGAGAGCAAGAGCACTGAAATTGAAAACAAAATGTGTATTCAAGGTAAAATAACAGTTTTGTGAAATGCAATTTAAAGTGCTCAAGAAGCAAATAAGTACTATCTATACTGACAAACTAAATTATAGGCAAGGTAACTGCATTACTATATTAATTATATAACATAATTCTGTGTGGACAAAAATGCAAGAAAATAGAGTTAAGCAAGGTTGTATTGTAATTAAATAAAATGATGTAAACCATCTAACTGCTTACAAAATACATTTGGTAAAAGTATCTTTACACATACAGAAATATTACAATCCTGTTAATTTGAGAATTCTTCAGAAGTAAAAACATGACTTTTACTGAAGTGAGTTTTAATAATGTAACCTTAAAATAAATGAAAATTGTGAATTACATGTGTTCGGTTTCCTTGAGTTTCAGGCTGGAAGTCCTGTTTGCCATTCTTAGCTTCTTCCTGAGTTTGTGTGCAAGTCGTAATAAGGTTTTTGGAATTTGTTACATTTCCTTGACAACCCAAAAAGTGAAGCTTCAACAATGTCTCTAGATTTACAATCCAGTGAATAAAAAAAAAAAAAAAAACATTGATCAAGTACTCAAACCAGTAAGACATTTAACTAAAAACTTTTCCACAGTTGACAATCCCATTAAACTTACATGTGGGGGACAGCCCTCTTACACAAACACACACACACACACACACACACACACACACACACACACACACACACACACACACACGCACACACACACACACACACACACACACACACGTGTGTGTAACAAAGAAAAGTATATATACATATATATATATATATATATATATATATATATATATATATATATATATATATATATACTGTTCTTTGTCAAAATTGCATTAGTTCAAAAAAGAAAATTAGAGCACAACTTACGCGAAAGTGCACTTAAACTAAAGTGCACTTTTGAGAAGATCAGTTCAATGAACCGATAAACACAAAAAACAGTGTTTTGCAGGGGGGCAAGCCCCCTGCACCCACGCTACATAAATATACAAACTCTGAGATCGCACTACAGTGGGGAAACAGGTAAATTCCTTTTTCCCCACTGTAGTGTGCTTCGATGCTGCAGTGTTCCTGTTTCCTTTTTTATCGGTTTGTAGAAATGATCTTCGTGAAAGTGCACTTTTGTTTAAGTGCATTTTCACATAACTGGTCCTCTACTTTTCTTTTTCGAAATAATGAAATTTTGCAAAGAAAAGTAGACCATACACACACACACACACACACACACACACATATATATATATATATATATATATATATATATATATATATATATATATATATATATATATATATATATATATATATACGGGATCCATATGGATCACCAAACGACAACATAACCGAAACAGATTCAGCCGGGCATACTTGCACAAAGTGCTTTTCACCGAAAGGCACTTTTGCGTGAGTTTGCCTGTTGCAGATATTGCACTACAGTGGGGATAAGGGAAAATTCCCTTTTTCCCACTGTAGTGTGACCTCAGAGTGAGAATATTTAAGTAGGGGGGTAGGGGGTGCAGGGGGGGCTTGCCCCCCTGCAAAAACGTAATAGTAATGTTTTATTCTTTTTTTTTTTAAGCACACTTTAACAAACGCGCTTTTTCGGTGAAAGTGCTTTCGTTAAAGTGTGTTCGGTGATTGTGGATTCTGACTATTGAACTTTCGTTCAATAGTCCTAGATCCATACATATATATAGATATATAGAAAGATATAGATAGATATGGATCTACAGATATAGATATTTATGTATACAGGTATATCTATATATAGGGAACTGTGTATTTGGTCAAAATGAAGATGTCAATATTAACTTTGTTCTGGTTACATGAAATTTAGTTGGTTGATATATGTAGAATAAAGTAAAAATGTATCATTTCCATGTGTGTTTGAATGTATGTGTGTGTGTGTGTGTGTGTGTGTGTGTGTGTGTGTGTGTGTGTGTGTGTGTGTGTGTGTGTGTGTGTGTGTGTGTGTGCATGTGTGATTTGTGTAGTTGGTGAGTTGCTGGCTATTACAGAGAAACTGTTAACAGTGAGGTAAAGAATTTTTCCTTATTCCCCCCTTATTCTTCACTGTTGTACGATCTTGGAGTTAGTATATTTAATTAGCAACACTTGTTCCACTGCAAAAAACACCATTTTTACTATTGTTTTCTGTATTTGTGTATTTTTGAATTAGTCGGTTTGATATGTTGAAACACCAAATTAGTGAAACTTGACATTTCAATATATACCCTATCTATCTATCTGTCTGTCTGTCTGTCTGTCTATCTATCTATCTATCTATCTATCTATCTATCTATCTATCTATCTATCTGTCTGTCTATCTATCTATCTATCTATCTATCTATCTATCTATCTATCTATCTATCTGTCTGTCTGTCTGTCTATCTATCTATCTATCTATCTATCTATCTATCTATCTATCTATCTATCTGTCTGTCTGTCTGTCTGTCTATCTATCTATCTATCTATCTATCTATCTATCTATCTATCTGTCTGTCTGTCTGTCTGTCTATCTATCTGTCTATCTATCTATCTATCTATCTATCTATCTATCTATCTATCTATCTACAATGAAAAGAGAAACTCATTAAAAAAGAAAATCACTGCCAGTGCATACTTAGAAACTTAGAAACAATGCTGGCTCGTAGCTGTAGCATAGTCCAGATCCAGGCCTGCTGCTTCTGGAACCATTTGTAGTGCTTTATTTGTTCTCAGCACATTTTCCAGGACATCATGGATTGGAAGGGGCCTATCTGCAGTTTTGTGAGAGAATTGTTGATTGGCATCTGACTGGTAAAGGAAGGTGGGTCTAGGGCTTGGATTAAACATCCTTATTGGTCCTTTTGAATTTTGTTAGAGTTTTTTTCATGTTTTAGCTTTGGGTATTTAGGCTCTGCATCTGAGCAGGTTTCTGCTTGTTTGTACCAAGCTGAACTGAGGTGGACTTCCAGCCACAACTCTGAGCTGAGATACCAGATGACTAGGGGGTTCTGAGCCTCCAAAAAAACGTTACCTTTTTTTTTGTGTCTTATTTATACTATTTACTGCACTTTTTTATTGCCTGCCACCTACTTTAATACAGTATTTATTTACTGCGTACTAAGCTACACTGTTATACTACAATTGCCTGCCACACTGTGTCTGTAGAATTGAATTTTATTGCTGTTTTGACTGTTTAGAAAGCATTTTTGTTGTGTCCATTGTTAAGTATTTACTGTTATTTTTTCACTGTTTTAAAGCTATCTGCTTTGCCTGCTCTGGCTTTCCTGCCAAGCAGTACTTAATTAACTGACTTGTTAACTGTTTAAATCATTCTTTAGAGACTCTTGGCTGATTTTCTGCTGTTTTAAATGTCTTTTTCAGTGCCTTACTGCTATTTTTCTGCTGTGTTGAACATTTTCTAGTGTTTCCTGCTGAAACTAGGGTTGCTAGTAGCTGTAGCATAGTCCAGATCCAGGCCTGTTGCTTCTAAAACTGTTTGTAGTCATTTGTTTGTTCTGAGCATGTTTTCCAGGCCATCTTGGATTGGAAGGGGCCTATCTGCACTTTTGTGAGACAATTGGTTTGATTGAGACCTGAGTGGTAAAGGGAGGCTGGTCTAGAGCTTGGAATAAGCATCCGCATTGGTCCTTTTGAATTTTGTTAATGTTCTTTTCAAGTTTTAGCTTTGGGTATTTAGGCCCTACATCTGAGCAGGTTTCTGCTTGTCTGTGTGTCAAGCAGCACCACACACTACCATGCAATTGTGCACCAAAGCTGGACAGTTAAATTCAGCAAATTTTCCTTTAAAACTCAGGCAGAAATATCCATTACCTGAGCTCCTCCATGATCATTTCTGAAATGCCATCCCTAGTGACAACAGTCTTTAACCTAGCATTACGGATAGTTGGACTACCCTTATTTCTCCTGACAACCTTGTTAACTTGGGCCTCTTGAGTCAGTGTAGCAATTGCCTCATGTACACAGAAAACCCTTTACTAATAACACACTCTAATACAGAATGCGAGAGATGTATTCCAACCATGAATCTAGAATCCATGCTTTCTCGCACTCAAAACAGTTTCGCAGAGAAGGTTATCAACTCACCCACCACTACATATTTACATAGTACCACTACTCAAACACATAGTACGTATCGAACATGTAAATCCACATGTGTGGAGGTTCTCATAAAAAACTTATCAAAACACCAGAGACCTCCAAAACATGTCTGCTACAGCTAACACAGTCTCCACAGCACCCATGACACAGCAACACCAGTGTCTCACCCAACAAGCCCTTAAGGCATAACAGTCAAAAATTACATTTTCTTGTCATAAGAGACTCAATAGTGAGACACACAGATACCCCACTCAACAGGTTGGACAAGAAGAAAATCACGGTCAGCTGCCTGTCCAGTGCCAGGGTTCACCAAATCATGCATGAACTCAAGTCTCTCAGCAACAAGTACCATTATGACTCTATCATAGTTCATGCTGGTGTGAATGACTTGAGATGTACCTCGCTGGATTATATTAAGAGAGTCATGGTCAATCTCTCTGAGTATATGTTCCAGGCAGGTATGTCCCTAGTTTTGAGCAGCATATTACCCACACATAGAATGATGCCAGAGTATAAACAAAAATGATTGATTTCAATAATTGGTTTAGTTTTTGGTATCATTCCAAGGGGATCCAGTTCTGGTCTTCCTGGGAAGCCATGTTTGACCAACCTTGCTGCTTAGCCAGAGATGGTTTACACTTAGCACCCCTAGACTTTCAGCCACTGGTAAAGGCTTTTGCCTCTCCCATAGTGCCTTTTTTAGGCAAGGTCTCAAAAACAACATTACTGATGTGAAATTAACCAAAAAGATCAAAATAAGGGTTATGTTGCTAAATGCTAGGAGCTTAAACACAAATCTGCACTCCCTGGAAGCACTTCTCTCACTAGAAGATGTAGATGCCTGTGCCATCACAGAAACCTGGTTTAAGGCCTCAGAGAGTACCCCAACCCTACAAGGCAACAATACCATCCACACCTTTAGACCACAAAATGAATGCGTGAAAACCAAAGGAGGCAATATTTTAATTTATATTAGAGATAAATTTACCTCCCATCTAGTTATACTGGAAAACTCCGTTGAGTTACTCCAGGTCCAGGTTATGGTGGGTAGGACACCCATTCAAGTCCTAGCCAGGCATAGATCCCCCTTAAAGGGGCATGACACCCATGAACCCTAGTTAACTAAACTGAAGACAATCCAAATTTTACCAAACACACTGGTTATGGGGGATTTCAATTATCCCATCATCGACTGGGAAACCTAATCTAGCCCAAACTCGCTAGTACAAAAGTACCTTGACTTTGTGAATTCAAATGTCCTGGAGCAAATTGTCCATATCCTACCAAAAGGAACACACATTCTAGATCTGGTCCTCACCAACATGTCAAACAGGTCTATATTATATTATCAAAAAGACAGGTAATCGAACGGCACTTATATCGAAAATGCTGTTCAGTGAATTCAGCCCTCACCCCCCACACTAATTATATATACCAACTCCAAGATCGTACTACAGTGAGGAAAGGGCAAACTTTATGATCTTCACTGTACTGCGATCTCACTACGAACAGTTTGCTGAACAGCATTTTCGATATAAGTGCCATTCACTGACCTGTCTTTTTGATAATCTAATACAGACTCTGTCAAACAGGTGCTCTGCTGCAATTGTTGCACCCTCATTAGTTAAAACTTACCACAAATCAGTCACCTTTGAACTGACACTAACGGCAGAACTCACAAAGGGTGAAATCAGACTAAAAAACTTCACCACTGCAATCTATACCCTCCGAGGTGAAGGTATAAATGGATTCCAAGTCGCACCCCAAACTGAAAGTGGTAACTATGCCAAAGCTTACACTAAAGACCTGCATAATCACTTGCATAAGTGTATAAACTCAGCTGTACCACATAGAATCAAAGCCAGATCCCCAAGTAAAATCATGCAGGCATGGTGGACTTCCACCATCAACAAACTCTACAATAAATGTTAAAAGTTGCTATCCAAGAAAACAAAGACAAGGACCCAACAATGGATAAGCACCCTCCTTAGCTTTAACAGGCAAATAAGACAACTTGTCAAATCCTCCAAGAGCTCCTTTCAGAGAAACCTGGCAAGTACTGCCAAGGATAACAGTAAGGACTTTTACAGCTACATAAGTAACCTACAGGGTAGGAACCAAGCATGTGCAGAACTTGTGGCCAACAGTATCACACACACTGACTCCAGCTAGCAGATTGGTTTAGTAAAAATTTCACTCCCTTATCCCCTCTTATCTTACAACAAGCCCTCCCCAACCACTCCCACATTACATATCTGAAGAGCAGGTCCTCAAAGCCCTGTCCAAGGCAAAGAACATGGCCTCTATGGGACAAGATGACATCACAGGCTGTATTAAAAACAGGATAAAACATGTCTAGCATCAGCACTAAGTACCCTTTTCAATCATAGCCTAACCACAGGCTTTGTTCCTGTGGAATGAAGAGCAACTACAATTATTCCCCTCCACAAAGGTGGCCTAGCAACAGACCCAGGGAATTACAGACCCCTAATCCTGACCAGCCTCATCTGTAAGGCCATGGAATGTATCCTTATGGACCTCTTAAATAAAGACATAGGTGACCTCTAAACCCTGTATTCTACCCAATTCAGCTTTGTGAAGGGCAGATCCTGCCTGTTAAATCTGGTGGATTTCTTTGAAGAGTGACCAAGGCCATAGATGAGTGCAAATCTGTGCACACAGCATTCCTCAACTTGGCAAAGACTTTCAACACAATCCCACATTTAGGCATTACCAATAAACTTAGCAAACTGAATGTAAACCCCTTTGTTGTAAAATGGGTTGCCAACTGGCTCACAAACCAGCCACATACTATCAAAGTGGTTGACTTCACATCAACCAGCAGTTCAGTGCTGGGCACCCTACTGTTTGGTATATACTTCTCAGAAGTTCAGGTCAAATCTAAAGGGTTGTGACTGACCAAGTCTGCAGATGACTGCAAACCAGGTACAATCATTAATTCTCAGTATACTCCAGGAGGGTCTCACACAGACCAATGACTGGTGTATTAGTCATGGTCTCGAACTGAATGCAAAGAAATGCATCATCATTCCCTTCAGCACAAACACTGTCAAATCAACAACAATATCCTAAGTACCCATGATGTGGTAAGGGACCTGGGATCTCAGGCTGACTGCAACCTTAACTTTAACCACCATGTGTCTACCTTTATAAGGAAAGCTTTCCACATAGCTCGCTTGATTAGTAAAGGCATCACTTCTAGAGCAAAAGATGTTATAACCCCACAATATTTTGCACTTTTCCAGCACATAATTGAGTATAACGCCCCATTCGGTGTGTACCATACTAAGCACCTGCAGCAATTAGAGAGATCTCAGAGGTTTCCAACAAAGAAGATCAAGGGCCTCCAGCATGTGCCTTATATGGACCAACTAAAGTCCCTGTCACTATACTCTGTATCATACATACTTCTTAAGGGAGACTTATGCCTGGCCTACAGAGCAATTCAAGACCCAAAAGTAATAAACTTACTGCGTATCCATAAATCATATGGGTCTAGGGCTACCCATTCCAGGGACTTAAATATGGCCTGCGACTTAAATAGGACTTGCTGCAGGGACAGATTTATCTCCCAGTAACTGCCATGTCTTTGGAACAGGCTACCAATTCATGAGAAACAGAGCACCTCTATGACATTGTTTGAAAGGAACCTGGATGAGTGGATGGGGCACCATAAATTCTTACTGGGGATAGTGCCCACAACCCTCCTGGACATGGTCAGTCATCACTAAATGCAATCTTGGGTAATGACTCGTACTTCTACGGTATTACCTTGGGTTGAAACATCTGGTCTTAAATTGACCTCCAGGTCGATAGCCTAGTAATCTTCTATGATTGTATGATCCCATGAATGAGTTTAAACATAGATGTTGAACTTGACAATTTTAACCTCAATGACCTTGCACTCATTAAGTAGTAGGGAAACTACATGTGAACTCATAGTTGTCAATGGTTGCATGTGCTCTCTTTAATAATAAAATAATTAAGTGGTTTTATTTATTTATTCTTTGCTGATATTGCCAAAAATTGACGACAGACATTGACCTCATGTATGCCATCATCAGGCCATATATTAAGTATTGCTGCCTGCATATGGAGGCCCTGATGATGCAGGTCCCATTTATAATCTGCATATGATAGCTCTGTAGTCAGAGATATTTTTCTATGTATCAAAACACAGTATGTTATCATTACCTCTTTGTACTATTTCCACAATGAAACCATTCTGCAAAGAGGTAGTTTATTACGTATCACCTCATCTCTGATAAGTGCTATGCCATTAATTCTGGAAAGGCCTTTGCTCTTACCCTGCATACCTAGCTTCTAGTATATTGTTTTTCAGAATTACCTTCTTAAGTCTTTCGCACAAGTCAGAAACTGCATGTCCTCTACAGAGGTACCTGCAGTAGCAGATGGCATAGTTTGTCTGGAGGCTTTTATAGTTATTTGAACTTTAGGATTCAGCCATTGTTTCATTGTAATCACTTGAATGGCTGTGATATCAGCTGGGTAGTGATATGGGATATTCTAATGTCTTTGTTTATAGGGAAAAATCTGACTGTGGAAAGTCCATTTTCAGCAAAAAACTGGGGAGAAAAGCTCCAGCAGATCATTTAAGATACGACAAAACAATCTTTACAAAGATACATTACATAGACAGTTCTTAAGATATTTAGATGTTCTGTGGTGACATTATGCCTGATATTAAATTCCAAGTATAAAACATTTAGTATGCAAGCAGTTCATGTGCAATATATGTGACAAGCAAACATTAGATACAGATTACAAGACATGGGTAAAGATGATTACAGTATAGATGTTAGACGTAAATAAAATTGAGGTAAGGAGTCTCAAACATTTGTCAATAGTTAGATGGTAGTTAAAGCTATGTGGGAGACATCACAAAGCTAAAGACTCAAGGTTAATGGAGGTAAGAATACAAGGTGACTTACTGACATAGAACCTAGTTATATGAGAGTGTTGGAGAGTATTTGAAAAAGATGGACAAAGTGGGAAATCTGAAAGAAATTCAAATATAAAGTGAGGAATATGGCAGGAAAAAACTGAGGAAGAGGAGTAGACAGGTTTGTTGTGTAGAGGGGGTGGAGGTTATAAAGGGAGATGGGGCATGAGCAGACAAATGAAAATGTAGTTACTCAGGTTAGGAGCGTATGCATGACCACATGTACTTTAGCGGATGACATCCACCCCAACCCCGGACCCATCCCTAACATCAATCTCACCAAATCCTCTACTCAACCCACAAACTCAAAGTCCATTCACCTTACAACACTTAATGCATGAAGCCTATAAAACAAACTCCCTAACCCCCATGCCTGGCTCTACCATAACCACCCCGACATTACCGCCGTTTCTAAAACCTGGCTGTAAACCTATATAAAAGATAGCAAAATCCTACCACCAGGTTTCCAAATCATTCACAATGACAGAGCCCACAAAAAAGGAGGTGGAGTAGTAATAGTCTACCCCACCTCCTACACCATAACTCCCTAAAATATCTAAATAAAATACCAACCTTTGCCAATGCTAAAATTATAATAGGTTTACTAAAAATAAACAACCACAAGTCCATATGTATCTCTGCCCTCTATATTCCCATTCCCCCTGGTGATAATATCAAAACTCTTGAAAACAACCTGTCCTGGTTCTCCTTCAATATAAAAAAATGAAACCTATATACACAGTGATACCAACATCAACTGGAATACTATTAACTCTTAAGCCCCATCCCACACAATCAACCTGTACAACTTCTCCCAACTAATACAATCTCCAACCAGACCAAATAAAGATGGTATCTCTGGTGCCATCATTGACTGGATCCTAACAACTCACCCAAACCTTATCAGTAAAGCCAGAACATTACCTGATCCTCTCAGCGATCACCTGCCAACCTTCACTGACTGTCTCCCATCTCCACTCCATAAACAACACCACTACATCCAAACCTGCAACCTCTCCTCTTTCAACCCTCTAACTTTCTCTGAATGCTTAAAGCATACTGACTGGTCCCCTATAAAATCCCTTCCTCTAGATGATGCCATTTCCCACTTTAATCATTCATTCCAAACCCTTCTCAGTCAGCAAGCTCCCTCTTGAACCAAACGCATCAAAACCAATCTCATGGTTATCAAAATATATTAAACTAGCCTTGCACCAAAGGGACAAAAAATGGAAGCAATATCAAAAATATAAAAACCCTAACACCCTCCTAGAGTTTAAGCAACTATGAAACTCCATAAAAAAACTAACAATTAAAGACTGCAAAACTCACTGCACCAAACTCCAGTCATTCCACTCAACAAATCCCAAAAAAATTCTGGGACTCCATCTCATCCATGCTGCATCCTGGCAACAAAGAAAACCCCTGCCCAGACCCCAGCCTCTCCAACCTTGAAACAGCCAGCCAGTTCAAATCATTCTTCATAGACTGCATAGCTAAACTATCAGCCTCCTTCCCACCCCCTCCCTCCACCACCACACCCTCCTGCCCCAACCACCACCCCAATCATCAATCTTCCTATACATCTTTCTGCCTCAAGCCCATCCCCACAAGTACTATAAAAAGACTTCTCCTCAAACTCAAACCGTGTCACAATGCACCCTTCCACCCACCTTCCTCAAACAATCTGCAGACAGCATTGCCTATCCCATCTCTATTCTTATAAATAGATCCATACAAGAATCATACATTCCTTCTATCTGGAACCATGCTTACATCATCCCCCTCCACAAAGGTGGCAAAAATACTGATACCACCAACTTCAGGCCTATTGCAATCCTTTTCCCTCTTTCTAAAATACTAGAGAAAAGCATACAAGCACACCTCATGGAACACCTAACACTAAGCAATCTCCTCTCCCATACCCAACACAGTTTCTGCCCTGGCCACTGCACCATGACTGCCTTTCTTTCCTTTCTTGAAATGATAAACCTCGAATGCGACTCAGGCAAGTTCGTATCCACACTATTCCTAGATCTGTTAAAGGCCTTTGACATCATCTCATATACCCTACTTATATCCCAACTCTCCACCCTACACCTCTCTCCCACCATCATTACCTGGTTTTCCAGCTACTTGTCCAACCGCCAACAAGCTGTCCAATGGAAAACTTCAACCTCACCCTTCCTTCCCACACCCACAGGTGTCCCTCAAGGTTCTGTTCCTGGCCCTCTTCTCTTCAACCTATTCATTAACAACTTTCACCAATCCATCCCAGACTCATCTATCATCCAGTATGCAGATAACTCAACAATCATCTGCTCAGCCTTCTCCCCTCAGAGCTCCTTGCAAAAACCCAACTAGCCTTCTCCAAAACAGAATCCTGGATGTAGTCTAATCATCTGGCACTAAATGCAAATAAAACCAAACTAATGTTTTTTCCCCTACCAAAAACTCCATTGACAAATCCACATTCACCATACAGAGCCAAACAACACCCTCCTTGAAATTATTCCCAACACCAAGCTTCTTGACATCATTATTGATGAAGAACTAAAATTTGACACCCACATCCGCTCCGCAATCAAGAAAACCCACCAAATGTTAGGTCTCCTCTACAGGCACAACTACTTCCTAAGCCCATCTATCCATCAAACTCTTGCATCCACCTTCCTACTCCCCTCCCTTATGTATGGTACCCCTCTTTTCACCAATCTCCATCTTAGCCTTTGGTCCAAACTTGAATCCTGCTACCACAAGATCTCCAAATTTGCAACCAATTCAAAAAAACTCATCCCACCACTGCCACTCTCTCCTCACCCTCAACTGGCTTAAACTACCCAACTACCTCAGTTACCTACAACTTGCCATTACCCACAAGCTCATCTTTAAACCTGCCAACTGCTCAGCTCTCGCTACTTCCTTAAAACCTTACATTCCCAACTTCTCACTCAGATCCAAAAACCAAAATCTCCTTCAGGCCCACAAACCTGCATGACCTCCTGGCCATCTACTGCTGTCCCACTCCTTAGCTAAACAGTGGAACTCTCTCCCCACACACCTACGCAATCTACCTAACCATACAAATTTCAAATCTCAGCTACTCTCTCATCTTTCTTCCAAATGGGACTGCCCTTGCCACGCTCCAACTTAAACCCCTCCCCCTATTCCACCTTGCACTGACTCATCCAACTACCTCTACTATTACTTCATCCCACCCAAAACAATCCCTCCCCTACCAAAAGCTAATTTACTCTCTAATATCTACTGTACTATACTCTCCAATCACAATTATGCTATTACCCTCTCCATGCATAATATTTTCCTATCCTACTAATGGCTAGTAGCTATATGTTTTGAAATGTTAAACCTACAATTGATTTTATAACAAAAATATTCACTTTATCTAAATGTTGAAATTTGTGTATTGAATTATGTCTTTTAATTTTTGTAACATAGTGATAAGCCAAGTGCAAATATCATGGAGCTTATCTGTAAATGTTTAATTAGCTGTATGAACTATGTCCTTTTGTAACATGTGAAATGTAACTTGCAATTATTGTGGAGTTTTTCTCCCTGGGCCTACACTGAAAATGGGCTCTGCTTGGCCCAGTGGACTTCCCTGGTCATCAAACTTAAATAAAATAAATAAATAAAATAATAAGAGCTTGAATGTGGAAAGTTTAAATAGTCTGTTTTAGGTATGTCAGAATGGTGTTCCAGAGTTCAAATAGGTAATGGGAGTATTGTGAGTCATCTGCTGAGTTATTAGAAATTGTTGTGATTACTAAGAGCTTATTGGTTAAGCGATTATCTCTTACTGGAGAGTGGTGCTGCAGGGTATATTTTGTGCTGCTCATTTTTCTGATGCATAAATGAGACTGTGTGGAGTAATAAATTGCGGGTATGTTAAATAGTCGGGTAGCTCAGGACAGTTTAGCTGTTTCATGGCTGTGCAGTGTTCAGTACTATATCCATAGCTGGCAACAAATTTGGCTAACTTATTATAACAGGTGGAAAGTTTAGCTGTGAGTCCAGTATTTAAGTTTGTAAGAATAGGCAAGGCACATAACAAGGATGTGAGAAGGTAGGCAGGTGCTAGTGTTTGTCTTGCATCATCTGTCAGGTAATGTTTGGTTCTATAGTGGGATCCAAGTTTCTAGTGT